>NC_141151.1:10882834-11057834 GCF_053477565.2 Lygodium microphyllum
TAAAAAAAGAAACTACATATCAATCCACCGTACAATAATGCATTTTAATTAAACTTAGTAACTACGGACAAGAAAGATGAGTGACTTACAGAGTCGCCACGTCCATACAATCGGTCAATCAATGCAATAAGACTGTGTCTCTCTGCATATCGAGTCTCTAGGTCGGTGGAATCATGGTTTGTAATGGAGTACTGCAAAGAAAACAAAATACAACTGTTAAAAACATGATTGTCAATACAAGGGATATTGCAAAAAAATAAGCAAGCAGAACAAAAAAAAAACTTACAAAGTCCATATATGTCCTGTGGCTGCCACTCCTAAGATGATGGACCACTTCAGCCTCCAGTCATACCCTCGCCACCTCGCACTGTTGTCTCCAACATCTTGGAGAATCAGTAGCCTCCTCCCTGAGTCGGCAGTAGTCATCCGCGTCTAGCCACTCGGGCTTTGAGACCCCGCTCTTAAGTGCCTTGCATGCGTCCGATCGTCTGTGTAACATGTACGCACGCATACACTCTATTATCCAGCTCGTGGAAAACCTATCTGTTGCGACTGGTGTCGAAAACTCCTCATGCAAGGATGCTACTATATAGTCCTTGCACCCTTCCGGTATGTTCTTCCAATGATTCAAGACATGTCGAAAAACTTGGCTCAACTCTCTCATACGAGCCATCACTCTCCTCCCCTCATTCATGATAATGACTCATGTTCTATCATCTACAAGATATCCATACCCCTCTGGAGCATGCCTAAGATGTGTCATCTTTCACTTGCGACCATGCTCCTGGGCATATCCAGGAGATCCATGTACATTTGGTGTATCTACGAGAATAGTATCTCTTGGAGTAGCACCCATAAGTGTGCTACCTACAGACGGCTAAGCAAAAGCTAGAGTGACTAGAGTAGACGTCCCCATAGGTGTGATAAATCCTATGGGTGATGCAACTCTAGTAGAACGATGAGACGAAGACACTTGTATCCCGAGCCGACCGCGGGTCACTACATCCAAGTCTTCGCAACATCCCCCTGAACCACTCCCTCCGCCTGGCCCAAGTCTGGAGCGTCAATCTCGTTTGTTGGAAAATGAAGCGTTAGAGCGCACCGAAGTAGATCTAATAAAACGGTTTGATCGTGTTCGAGAGAGCTCTTGATCCGCCATATCTCTGAATCGAGCCAACTAATCTGAACACATACGCTTAAAGATCTCGTGTCTCATCGCTCATCCCTCGACTCATCGTGATGATCTAAATATCCATAAAGGTCACCTACACATACAAAAATTGATGTTAACATAATCAATATAAATCATACAAAGCACGGTAATATAGATCTTAAAAAATAATATTACTTAAAATACATATCTTATGTACCCTTATAAGCGATTCGTCAAAAAATTGAGTAGGTGAATACTCCAAGTATGAAGTACTCTATGATCCCATATCAATCTCATGACATAATTCCACATACACTAGAAGGTCGATAGACATATTACCATAAAAGGATTAGTCAACCTCGTTCTCAAAGAATTCTTGAACTCTTATATTTCCATCATTGTTACCCAATGCTAGCTCCTCTACATGCTCCAAGCTTTCAGTGGCCTCTACCTCTTACAATATCGACCCCTTTATTTGCATACTATCATCATCTATACTCAAAACATCACTTTGATCATATACTCTCGCACTTCGAAGAGTTGAGAGTATAACATATCACCATCGAGGTTATCAAGGATTTTGATAGAAAATTGCATGTTCTTCTTCCTCTTTTTTAAAAATTAAAGTATTCCTTTTACCTCCATTTTTAAAATTACAAAGCCCCTTCCATTTTTAATTAAATTCATTCTCCTTTTCTCTTATGTGTAGGACTTAGATTCTCTTACTACAAGGATACAAACGCATAGCGTAGCGGTTTTCGACATACATTAGCGGCATCGCTAAATAGCATCACATTTGCAACACGAATAGTGACGGTACTCGAACGAAAGAACACAGGCCGAAACCCGAACGTGTCATTTTGCGCGAACGAATGAAAGAGAGTGAAAGGAAGAGTGACCTTCATCTTGCGTTTAAAAGAGAGAGGGAGAGAAACAGGGAGAAGGAAAGCTTCTCATCGCCGCCGCCAATGTATGCGAAGAAGAGGAGGAAGTGTACGGAGGGCGAAGAGGAGCCGCCGTTGCAAAGAGGAGCCGTCGTCACGAAGAGAAGCCACCGAATCCATTATCGGGCCTTTACGATGAGTGCAATGTTCCTTCTTGCTTTGTTTTATATTTTCTCCTTTTTCTTTGCTTGTTTTTGTTAAAAATCATGTGTGTCGAGAGAAAAAGAGGAAATGAAAGAGGGAGAGGAAGAGAGAAAATAAAAGAATGAACGAGAGAGGGAGAAAATATTAAATATAATAGAGAAAGAGAAGGAGAGGGAGGGAGAGAGGGAGAGGTTGTTATTGTTTAATTTTTTCTTTTCTTTTTTTCTTATTTGTTGTTATGGTAGTCGTAGTAGTAGTAGTGGTAGTGGTAGTTGTTTAATTTTTTATTTTCTTGTTTATTGTTGTGGTAGTCGTAGTAGTAGTAGTGGTAGTGATAGTAGTAGTTATTATTATTATTATTATTTTGTTATTATTGTGGTAGTCATAATCGTGGTCGTAGTCGTTGTAGTAGTAGTAGTAGTAGTAGTTTTTTTCTTGTTTGTTGTTATAGTAGTAGTTTTTTTTCTTTCTTTTCTTGTTTATTGTTATTTAGTTTTCTTGTTTGTTATTGTTATTATAGTAGTAGTAGTAGTTTTTCTTTTCTTTTCTTGTTTGTTGTTGCTGTAGTAGTAATAGTAGTTGTTGTTGTTTTTTCTTCTTTTCTTGTTTATTGTAGTGGTAGTGGTAGTAGTAGTGGTTTGTTGTTGTCATAGTCGTAGTTCTTGTAGTCGTGGTTATAGTAGTAGTTTTTTTGTTTGTTACTGTAGCATTAGTTTTTTTTTCATTTTCTTATTTATTGTTGTTTAGTTTTTATTGTTTCGAGAAGAATACGAGACTATGAAGGTATGTCTAAAGTGTGGTGCTCACAGGTATCGATAAGACTTGCAAGGGAAAACCATTCCTTAAAAAGTTCTTAGATGCTTTTCGCTTATTCCCTGTACAAACCATATGTTTTATATGTTTGACATGGCGAGCTTGACAACGTGGTATGCGCAGAATAGGTCTACAGATGGAGCTCAACAAATATCAGTGGATTCACACGCATGGAGTCACATTGACTCTACCTTTTCAGGTTTTTTCCGAGAGCCAAAGAATCTTCGGCTTGATCTTGCTATGGATGGTGTGAACCCATTCGGTCTGTGCTTAACTTCTTACAGTGTGTGGCGTAAAGTCATTGTCAACTACAATATCTCTCTATGGCTTTCTACGAAGAAATGATATCTCATCCTTAGCTTGCTCGTTCCCGACCACTACAAAGTTAAAAATATGGATGTGTATCTTCGTTCATTAGTTGATGAGCTTAAGATTTTATGGGAGCAGGTCACCATGCAAGATATAAGCAAACGCGATGGTCCACGGTCTGTCAATATTCGAGTCATTCTCATGTGGACCATGCACGACTTTCTGGGATTTGGAGAGTACTCAAGTAAATAGGCTTCCGTTCTCGTTGATAATATCTATTATAGCTTGTTCAAGTTTGTATTCATTGGATAGAGGTATTGGGACATGTCTGGTTATCTCAGGTGATCATGCATGTCCATTGTATAGACTACAGTTAGACTTTCGAAAGTCACAAACCATGAAGAAGATGGTATATCAAAGACACACCGCTTTCTTACAAGAGGATCATGATCTCAGGAAAGGTTTTCTTGGATAACGTCTAGTACGTATGAATGCTCAAAGTTGGTACGAGCTGGTCCACACGAAGTTATATCCAAATGGAATGCGATGGTTCTCAGTTTTTTACGAGTTACTATATTGGATCCACTTACAGATCGACCACTTGTTGGATCCACTTACAGATCGACCACTTGTTGAATCCCATGCATATTTTCAAGAACATGGGCAGCTTACTATATGACCATATCACAGGAAATAGAGACTATAAGGGTACGAATGGATTTGAAGAAGTTAAACAAGATGAAGACGCTTTGGCCATAGTCAAGTGCTGATGATCGCTTGCAGCTACCTCGTGCTTCTTGGGTTTTGTCTACAAAAGAAGAGCACATTGTAAAGCAAATAGTCAAGTCTATCCGCACTCTAACAAGTATGATACGTTCTCTCAGGTCTGTGTTTTCTAAAGATGATCAATTATTAGGGATAAAATCTCATGATTTGCATAAGATATGTCAAGTTTGTACTACGAATAGATTGTAAGTGACCTGTATATTTTACTATTTGAAGTATAGTCATTCATAATGCTTCCTCGTTTGTGGTAGTTTGTACTACTAATCGCGATCACAACATGCCTTACTCTAGAAATATGCGAGGCGATTTACAGATTATCAACTTTAGTACAATGGATCTCATAGAAGGAGATTAAGATGTCCTCTATTGAATTCGTAAGGCACGGAGTAGTGGAGATGGTGTGTCTCTTTGAGAAATACCTGTCTACTAACATGCTCACGATACAAATCCATCTTTTTATGCATATTATAGAAGAAGTGGAGATTGCTAGACCTGTCCATGCGTGATGTATGTTCTTCTTAGAGCGCTTCATGAAAACCCTGAAAGGCTTTGTGCAACAACGAGCTTGGTCAGAAGATAGCATGGTCGAAGATTGGTTGGTGTCTGAGGCGTTAGTGTATATTTCACAATGGCTACCAATGGTGGATTCAGACAACAATATGATATGGTCGCTGAAGGACAATGATAGACTGATCGGAGATATGATGGTTAGAAATGGGATAGAAAAAATAATGAATGTTGCAATTAAAGAGAAAGTGAATCACTTTTGTAGATTGCACAATGCCTCCATAGAGACGTGGCTCGCTAGGTATCAGCAAGCTAAGAAATATCAAGAGGAAGCGCGATTTGAATTTCGACGTAGTACGCGCCATCGACCAATTCGATATCTCGAGGACATGGAGGAGATGCCACAGTTTATGTCGACGCAATGGTTGTATGAAGCTTTGACCGCAGCGTCTTGCAAAGGAGTAGAGGTCTTAATCGAGAAGTGAAAATTCTCGAGGGAATGTAGTCAAAAGGTGATGACTTGTTAGAGTTTATCGTATCTATATTTTATATTTAACAACTAATTGAGTGTTTCAATGTACAATACAAAATATATAATGTGATGTGGTTATGCTGACGGTATTTCTACGTGAAGTGTATTGACAAAATGTGCTCCACAACAGATTGTGGTATCATGGCAAAGTTTGAGTAAGAGAGCCGATGACGAGCAATAGATCCGAACACGGTTATAAACGAAATGGAGTATTTTAAAAACTTACAAAGTATTGTTACGATGGATTATCGTAGCTTCTCCATGATCTTATTCGATGTGCAATAGTTCAAAGTGGTACTTAAAGGAGCTGGAGCAATAGTTCGACAAGGTTCATCTGAATTTTTTAAAATAAATTTTTTTAAAAATAAACGAATTTACACGACACGCTTGTGTTGCCGATTCATTGTAAACATGTATATGAACTTATATTTTTTTAAATTGTATTATGATGAAAAATTACACTTGAGAAAGAAAGAATGAGAGAAAATTTTAATTAAAAAAGGAAGGTCTAAAAAAGGAGGTAAATTCGAAAAGCTTTCTAGAAATTCGAGGCTTTTCAAACTTATAGCAAAAGTAATTTAGATATATATATATATATATGTATATATACATATGTATATATGTATATCTACATATCTACATATGTATATCTACATATCTACATATGTATATCTACATATCTACATATGTATATCTACATATCTACATATGTATATATACATATACATATCTACATATGTATATATACATATACATATATACATATACATATATACATCGGCTTGCTATGGACTATTGTCCGTAGACAAGCCACGTGTCGGTGACCCTACATTTTTTAGGAGTCACATTCTCTTTTTAAATATATAAACTTAATGACTTCATTCAATGTCAACTAACATGCACGAGTGAATGGAAGACATGGGTTCAATTCTTAGCAACAATATAGTAACATTTTACCCCAAAAGGAGAGATTTTCATGATCACTGACTGTGATCGAATGTCACATCACCAAGCAAGCCAATATTTAACGTGAGCCGACACAAAGCACCTAGTAAATTATGATGCACCTTCTATTGAAAAGTTTGATAAGCATATGCAACGATAATTTGCAATTGTCATTTTTCCAAAAATAAATATCCATTAAAACTTAAAGTATGTCCAACTTTTTTCTCATTGTGCACAAAAGCAAATTATTGCAATGCTATTGAGTTAATTGTAGTGCAAATTTGGTTAGAGATACAGATCTTTAATTCAACCTACGGTGCAAATTTTGTTTAGAGAGCTTACATATTGAATGCAAATTCTTGGTTGGATGGGCACAAAAAGAAAAGTGCACCCTCGCTCAAGAATAAATCGTGTACATGCCTTCTCTTAAAAGAAGAAGAAAAAGGGACTTGTTTTTGCCGCGACAAGAGGTATGTACTTTGGATACCAAAAGACAATGCATGAAAGACAAGATCAATATAGACTATGCATCAAAAGTCCAAAATAATAACACATGGTTGTATATTGCCCTGGATTACTTGTAAACCTTCGTAAAGGTCCTAGCATGTGTCATCGCCACAAGAAAATTGGATTGCGTTACTATATACAAGAGAGGGGTTTGATTTTCCTTTTGGGCCCTCTGATTGGGTTGGATTGGCCTGAGAGAGAGAGAGAGAGAAGAATTGTTCATTTATGGCACACATGGAACAGATTTGCATTTGGGGTGCCAAGGAATTATCACCTCATTAAGTGTATCGCATCAGATTAGTAGCCACCGAGCGAGTGGATGGATCTCTCATGCAAGTGAGGCTGAAAAGCATGCTTGCACACAAACTAGTGTTAGTGAAAAGTAAAAGGGATGCAAGGCCGCTACATGGCACATACTTTATCATCAACCTTGCAGAAACTGACCAACATTAATGAGAGAAATGCATGTTTCCTTTGCAGATGCACAGAACTGTTGCAAAGGCAATTTTCCTTCTGAAAGGGTTCTCTTCTAAAACTGAGAAGAGAGAGAGAGAGAGAGAGAGAGAGAGAGAGAGAGGATCACACCTGCACGAACTTGAAGTGATGACGAGCGAAGGCCCGTTCTTCATCAGGCGAGATGATGATGCCACACAGCAACCCCAGAAGCTCTCCCTTCAACAACGCGGCCGCAGCATTTACGACGAATGCAAGGCTGAAGCAAGCCATTGATTATGGCTCTCTGCGTTGTAACAGTAAAAGGAATAGGCCGAATTTGAAGACAGACACACTCAGAGAGAGCGACTCAGACTGAGAGAGAGAGAGAAACCCCGCGGGAAAGAGGGAGGGGGCAGCTTTGAGGAGAACGGACGAGCATCTACCTAGAGACCTCAGACAACTGATGCTAGCTAGAGAGAGAGAGAGAGAGAGATTAAAATTGCAAGAGAGGAGAGATTAAGGCATCTCTCAACACAGCAGGAGGACGGCCTATTTATATAGATGCTTTTTGAGAGAGAGAGGGCCAGGGGCGTGCCTTGCACCCCCCTCCCTCCCGCCATGAATGCTATGCTGCCTGACGACTGTCCCTTTTTATCTCTCTCTCTCTCTCAATAATAATAACGGAAGTCCGAAGCAATGACCATTGCGCGCGCCTGCCTTCCTTCCTGCCTCTGTATCATCAGCGAGAGTGTATCACGTCCCATCATCATCATTTCCTTGTTTCTTTTCTCTTCTCTTTCGAGTCTCAAGACTCGTTTCCTTGTTTCTTTTAATCGTCTCTGCATTTTCTTTATAGAATCGGCATTCGCGCGTGCATCTCAGTGCTCACTTTAGCCTCCTGAGTCCTCGGTTTTTAAACTATCTAGTCTAACGATCATTATTCCTTACGAAGGGTGCGGCCACTGTCCTAGGTATAGTGTAACCCCCCCCCCCCCCCCACTTTCCATTTTGGAGAAACACCTTTAATTTTTGAGTTTGAAGGTGTCAAAATTTACAAAAATCTCTTGGATTTTAGAGTTAAATTTTAAATTTGCTTTGATTTTTGACAAAACTACTTGTGAATTTCCTTAGATAAAGATATTTCCACCTCTAAACTTTTTTATTTCTTTTGAACACTAGTGGGGTAGTGTTCATGAAAACCAAGCTCAATGTAGAATGAATTGCACAAATTATTTAAAAATGAAATTTAAAAAAGAAGGCTTAGATGCCAAAAGATTATATTAATAATTAGTTTAACAAAGCAATTAGAAACTTGGAGATTGTGCCCATATCTTAGTCATTAGCACTTTGGTGCAAATATGGAGTGGAGACTCTAACTTAACATATCAGCAAGTGGTGAAATACATTCAAAGCAACCTTTTGCACATCCTTGTGACCAAGGCTAGGGATTTCTAGAAAAAAAGTGGCTAGATTGCTTGCTCATGTTTGAGACAATGAGCGAAGAATGCCTTTTGACTAAAATCGATGAGT
Organism: Lygodium microphyllum; assembly: GCF_053477565.2. Taxonomy (NCBI): domain Eukaryota; kingdom Viridiplantae; phylum Streptophyta; class Polypodiopsida; order Schizaeales; family Lygodiaceae; genus Lygodium; species Lygodium microphyllum. Next base: position 10,891,440 of record NC_141151.1, read on the forward strand.
GAGCATCCTGGAGGATAAAAGACTAAGCAAAAGAGAATAGAGTAATCCAACAAAGCAATTGATGGCCTTGCACTAAAGCAATCAAAATGGAACTTGAAAAGAATACCTCTATCAATACTCACATGTGAGGGCAACTCCATAAAGGGATCAAGGACTATGAGATACATGAGTACTAAATTAACGCAAAACATGAAACCATACTACTTGCATAGCTGAATGGAGAGTTGCCAAAGTTCTCTCCAAAATTTCATAATCATATGGGATAGTGCCCTTCCCCATTAACCATTTGAAAGATAAGTATGGTATTGTTCTATTGAATAAGTGAAAGAAGTAGAAAAGATTTAGATTACCTAATGCATTGGTTACATCCATCTTGTTCCTTTGTTGAAAGTTCATTGATATCCACTTGCTCTTTGAGACCAGTTGTATTGCAAGGATTAAAAAAATGAAAAAGTACACTCTTAGTTTAGAATACAAGCCCTATTTCAAAAAAAATTAAGAGAAAACATTGCATTGAATATTAATATGGTGTACCATGCCTGAATCACACACACACACTACATATACCTTTGTTGAAAGTGTATTGAGGTCCACTTGCTCTTTGAGACTAGTTGAATTGTAAGGATTTAAAAAATAAAAATTTACACTCTTATTTTAGAATACAAGCCCTATTTCAAAAACTTTTAAGAGAAAAACATTGCATATGAATATGAATATGATGTATGCAGCTTGAATCATATACATACATATACACATAGACACATACACATGTTCATTTATTTATTTGTATATATACACATATCCTTGCAATATGACCAATTGATGAGCTACATTTAGATTAGAAAATATAGGTAAACAATCATATAAATGATTAGTCCATCCATGGAATATGATTGACTACTACAACCATAATCAAGATGTATTACAATCTTTATCTTCATCTTTATAGTATATTATAGAGGTTTGGTTCGGTGATTGTGAACCAAGGAGAAACTTCTAGAGCCTATGTTGCATAAACTAGAAATCCTCGAGCCTAGAAAGGTTTGGGATGGAGGTGATTGGAGTGGAGAAACTTCTCCATGATGTGAGTTACTCCTACTTTCTCTCTTCCACTTCTCAAGGCACCATTTTGGGTGTTTCAAGAACCCCCCATCTCCCTCTATCCCCCTCCCCTTGGTAATTGACCAATAACTCTACTATTGTTGTTGTAGTCTCCTTATGTTGCTTGTTGCCGCCTTGCATTATGTCACATGCAATGCTTTGTTGTTTACCTATAGATATGCCTCACCACTACTTTTTGCTACTCTCCCAAAGAGTGTGATGACAAGGGAGGGAAACAAGCTATAGGCATGGATTTGTTAAAGAGTAGCTATGGATAAATTCTATGTTGCAATTAAATGCTACACTAGCAAAGGACAAGGTTGGGAGCCTACAACGACAACATGTGTGCCTAATCATGCCATCATCTCTATCATGTATGATGGTGCCAGGGCACACCTACTGTGATGACTACTTAGAAGCACGAATTGGTGTGGAGGGCCTAAGCGCCTATGTTGATAAGAATTTATCATTTTTCTTCTTTTACATTTTTGTTTTTGAGCTTTAGACCATAATCTTTCTCCTTGTGTGATTATAAGTAGCTATGTTAGTCAAGATGTCGAGCGACTAGAGTGGCAAGGGAAAGTCACCACCGAGGCTCCCAAGGTGGAGAAAAAGGAATACACTAAGATTGACAAGGCTCATTTGTAGAAGAAAAGAGAAGAGAAAAAGTCTTTGAAGGTATTGAAAGCCCATGCAGCATATTCTCTCTCTCTCTCTCTCTCTCTCTCTCTCTCTCTCTCTCTCTCTCTCTCTCTCTCTCTCTCTCTCTCTCTCTCTCTCTCTCTCTCTCTCTCACAGATAAGACATGGACATGATTAGAGAGAGAGAGAGCGAGAGAGAGAGAGAGAGAGATCTATTAGTATTTTTTTTCTTGAAGGTGAAAGTGTTAAGTTATATTAAATAAATAAAAATTTATGGTGGAAGTGGGATGATTGTATAGAATAGCCAAAAGGGACAAAATAGGGGGCAAGCCACTTGTGGTGACTATACTAGTGTTTCCCTGATGTTAGGATCAGTTGTTGCAAAAACCTTTTGGGTATGTACATAATAGGAGCCATGGGATTATTTATATAGTAAACAAACTCCATTGTTGTGAGGGGCCTAGGGGGCAAATTCAACACTTATTCCCTAGCAGGCTAGAGAAGCCTGTGGATCCTATTAAAGATTATGACTTGGTCAAAGACCTAGACACTTTTAAACCAAACTTAACATTTCGACAGTTGTTGATGCTATCTCCCAACTGCCGAAAGAGATTCAAAAGCATCTTGACAAGAAGGCGTGGACTAAGGATCGCTCCTTCAACAGCGACCAAGACCAATAAGGCTCCGGAACCTGTAAAGGATGTAGATGTGGCTAATGCCTTTCTAGATCCCGAAACCCCAGAGATTAGTGTATGGATAGAAGGATGCTTCATTTCAGATGCATTAATTGATGGAGACTCATCAGTAAACATAATGACAGATGTGACAATGAAGGACTTAGGATTGCAAGGAATTCAACCTACATAGTGGCTTATCAGATTGGCAGACCAAAGCAGAGTCAAACCGTTAAGCATCCTCCCATACGTAAAAACAACCCTTGCAGGAAGAGACTATTGGGCTGACATACCTGGTGGTCAAACCAAATTCTTATGGAACCTCATTCCCTCTATTGTTAGGAAGACCTTGGCTTTTTGAAGCAAGAGCCAAGATGGACTGGTTCAAAGGAACCCTAACCTTAGGCAGAGGACCCAACAAAGCAGTGTTAAAGCTGTATGGATCGCAAAAAGGCAATGGATCCACATCCATCGAAGTCATAACTGACTCCTCCAATGAGGTAACAGATGGTACATTAGGAAATGAAAAGGCTGTTAAGCAAATCTTTCCTAAGAAAACAGAGGCACAGTCCCTAACAATGGGCACTATAAGCCAACTGCCACGGGATGTAAAATCCTTGTCCATGGGTGAATACCTCCTGCCTCAACTAGAATTAACTCTGGAAATCACCTCTGATAGTGAAATAGAAGCATGGATGTATTGTTCTCCCTGTTACATGACAGCCGCAGAGACAAAGCAGAGACAGTACAGAGGCAGTACAGAGGCAGAGCAGATACAGGGCGGCTACAGAACAGAGACAGAGCGAGTACAGAGACAGTTACAGAGACAGTAACAGATACAGAGCCAGAGCTAGAGCTAGAAGCAGAGTCAGAAATGGTGACAGAAGCAGAAGCAGATGCAGAGATAGAAGATCTGTTCTTCTCCTACAGAGCCTCTACAGAAACAGAGGTAGAGCCTCAAGAGGAAGATGATGAAAATGATAAGGAAGAAAATGAAGCAGGTTATGAAAGTGTAGATGAAGAATTCCCTCTGATAGAGGATGATCTTGTTGATGTCCCTACAGAGACCGAATATCTCAGGGTACTGGATGGAATGACCATGGTGCCATTCGGGTTGATCAATGGACCACAAAGTATGCAGAATCTGTATAAGCAATGGATTAAAGATATAAAAATTAAGTTTACTAGTGGCTTATGTAGCCCTGACCATTCAGTCCAAAGAAAAGATGATGATGATGCCCCCTGCCAACAGAAGCCAAAGCCCTTTGAGCCCCGGCCCCTAGAAGTTCCGTGCTACGTGACATTCCTGGATGCATCTTCTGAAGATGAATCCCTAAGTCCAGAAGAAATTACTACTCACATAGAGGCAAATAAAGCTCTGATACCCTTCCAACAACTTAAACAGACGAATGAGTTATCTGTTCAGAAGGAGGACACTGGTTCTACAAACGAGGATACTACTCTCTTAAAAGAGGACCTCTACCCAGAAGTAATCCGTGGGACATTTATCCACGAAGTGGAAGGTGAAAGGCAAGTAGCATTCCTGGATACTGACGGTATTGAACATCACCTGAAAGTGGGTCTCAATCTTCCAGAAGAAGAACTAGTGGTCCTGCGAGAGCTACTGAAGGAGAATTTAGACATGTTTGCTTGGTCATATAAAGACCTAAAGGGGACTGATCCCACAGTATGCCAGCATCACATTGACCTAGAGCTCGACGCCAAAACTGTAAGGCAAAGACAAAGGCGTATGAATCCTAATTACTCTACTCTGGTGAAGGTTGAATTATTGAAACTTCTTGAAGCAGAGTTCATTTATCTCGTGGCTAATAGTGAATGGGTTTTGCCCATTGTGGTAGTACCCAAGAAGAACGGGAAACTTCGAATATGTGTTGACTTTCGGAAGCTCAATTCGAAGACGAAGAAGGATCATTTCCCTATCCCTTTTACAGACCAACTATTGGACACAGTGGCAGGCCATGAGTTGTATTCCCTCTTGGATGGATTCAGTGGATATAACCAAGTCCAAATCACAGAAGAGGACCAATCTAAAACAACCTTCACCACAGAATGGGGGACCTATACCTACGGAGTGATGCCATTTGGGCTTTGTAATGCTCCTGCCACCTTCCAGCGAGTAATGATGGTTGTCTTCCAGAATCATCTGCATGATTTCATTGAGGTATATCTTGATGACTTTTATGTCTATAGTTTGATCCGAGAGCACTAGGGACACTTAAAGCAATGTTTTGATAGATGTCGAGAGTATGTGATTTCTCTCAACCCCGATAAATGTGTCTTTGGCGTCTCCTCAGCAGTTCTTTTAGGCCATATTGTCTCTACACAAGGGATTGCAACCGACCCGGCAAAGATTGAAAAGATTGCTACCTTAACAGCACCAACAAACCTCAAGCAATTAAGAGGATTTCTTGGCCATATAGGCTATTACAGAAGATTTATTGCACATTTTGCAACCAAGGCAGCCCCCTTTGCACAAGCTCCTAAGGATAGAGGCGGATTTCCTTTGGATTGATGACTGTGAAGAAGCCTTTAATACCCTAAAATAGTGCCTTATCCAAGCACCTATTTTACAACCTCCTGATTAGATGAAGAAGTTCCATGTGCACACAGATGCATCAGTTGAAGGGCTAGGTGATGTCCTATGTCAAAAGGGCCCCTCTAAATTAGACCAACCGATATATTATGCAATAGAGAATGAAACTATACAGTGACATAGCTTGAGTGCTTGGCAATGGTGTTTGCACTGGAGAAGTTTCGACACTATTTATTGTCAACACATTTTAAGTTCTATGTGGATCATGAAGCCCTATCCTTCCTGATGAACAAAGCAGATGTTAAAGGACGACTGATGAGATGGTTACTCATATTCCAAGAGTTCGATTTTGAAGTGGTCACTAAGCCTAGCCGTTCACATGTCCTAGCTAATCATCTGTCACGGATCCCTCAAACAGAAGAGGAACATGATGATCCAGACCTTCCCGATGCTTCTTTGTTTCTAGTTGAAACAGTTACTCCCTGGTATGCAGACATAGCCAATCTCCTAGCAACTCAATAGTATCCTCCTGGCATCTGAAGCCATGAGAAGAAGAAGCTTCTACTAGAATCAGTCCCCTACACCTTGCTAGGCGGTGCATTGTACAAGAAAGGCAAAGATGAAGTGCTGCAAAGATGTGTTGCAAGGGATGAAATCGGCATAGTATTGAAAGCATGCCATGACAAATCCTGTGGTGGACACTTCGCAAGAGAAGCGACAGCCAGGAAGGCTCTGTTAGCAGGATACTACTGGCCAATCCTCCACAAGGATGCATATGATTACTACAAGAGATGTGATGCTTGTCAGCGAATGGAAAAACCCACCAAAACAAGTGCCATGCCACTGCAACCTATTCTTCCCCTAAAGCCGTTTGAGAAGTGGGTGATTGATTTCGTGGGTCCCATTGATCCACCCACCAGACGAAGGCAAAACAGATACATCTTAGTGTGTACGGATTATGTCACAAAGTGGTGTGAAGCTAAAGCCTTGAAGTGGGACGATGGTAATAGCGTAGCCCTGTTCATGTACGCGAATATTATCACCCATTTTGGTAGTCCCCTCAAGCTGGTAAGTGATAGAGGTACTCATTTTCTTGACAAAATTATGGAGGAGCTGACGGAACTGTACAAGATCCGCCATTGTAAGTCCACTCCCTATTATCCCAGAGCCAATGGCCAAGTTGAAGTCACCAATCACATCCTCTGCTCAATTCTGACAAGAACGATTGCTGCACATCGTCGTGACTGGGATGATCGACTTATAGAGGCCCTCTGGGCGTACAGATCCTCTCATAAGGAAGCTACAGGACAGACCCCTTTCGAGCTAGTGTATGGTACAGAAGCCGTCTTTTCTGTTGAATTGGAATTGCCCTCTTTGCGAGTGGCATTTAAAGAACACTTGGGAGATAGTGAGTCACTTCAATGTCATCTCTTGCACTTGGAATGCTTAGATGAGATACGACGGATGGCCCTACAGTGCATGGAAACCACTTAAGCACGACACAAGGCCTATCATGAGAGTTTCATCAAGCACAAGGAGTTCAAAGAAGGTGATCTTGTTCTAGCCTATGATTCAAGATTTGGCAAACTTCAACAACGGTGGATGGGCCTATACAAGGTACTTGCTGTCAATCCTAACGGCTCTATTCAGGTGCAAACCGTTGATGCCTCTGATGAACCTTTCCTCATCAATGGCTATTGCCTGAAGATGTACTTCCTTCCTTCGGGATCTTGACAATCACAGTTGACCTATCCTTTCCCTTTTGGGCGTCGCACTGTCCTTCTCGTCGTGTTTCTGATAGCCCTTATGATTCTCCTCATGAGGCGGTCTCATTTTGCTATCCCCTCGCAGAAACATCTCAACCCGACCTTATTCTCTTCTCGTCTGATCCAACAACAATGGCGAGGTTGGTCCTGACATATGGTATTTCTACCATTCTCTTTCTTAATGAAAAAAAAACAAAGAAAAAAAAAGGAAAAAAAGGAAAAAGAAAAAAAAGAAAAAAAAGCAAACAAAACAAATAAAACTGTTATGGGAGAAAAGGAAGAAATTCCTTATCATAACAGGCCTCGTTCCAAGAAAATGTGAAAACACCCTTGAATGGCCCAGCTGACTGTGGAAAAGGTGGTAACACCCCACAGTTTAGGATAGCTGACTCATCACCAACAGAATCTTTTCAGCAAGTAATTTGAAGCCACCTCCCTTGGTGCATTATCCCTACAATATCAGTCCGTCTGTCCTTCTTGACATATGACTCTTCTTACAAGTCATTGAAGTACGAGACTTGTTGGTTGCCTCCCTGGGTACGCCTCGTCTTCAAGATCCTCATGCCAACAACAGCCGACATGATCTTCATCACCCACCCCTTGAGTGATGTGAGCTTTCATCCTAACAGGATGGGGACATGAGTAAGGGCTGCCCTCTGTATCTATCAAAGAGTGAGATAGAGGGTGGGGGGAGTGACCAGTCTTTCCCTTCAAATCAAACAAGAGGTGAGATGTGTGAATGGAGTGTTGCACGCACGGGATGGGCCTCTCAATGCACAATGCACGATTTGTTCTTGTACACTGCACCATAAGGCTCCTTGGTCTTCCTTCTTGCACTGTATGCCAGCATAGGGTGGGATGCACAGCTGCACCATCAATTGCGCACAAGGCATACAACCTCTGCACAAGTGACCGTGAGGATTACATCAATGGGTTTTAGGAATAGGCTGCCCTCTATATCTTTCAACAAAGCGTGAGACAGAGGGTGGGCTGAGTGTGACTGGTGTTTCTTCAATCAATTATCGAGAGGTGAGGATTGAGGGACGTTACGACCTTCGGAGTCAGGTACGTTCCCGTTTCCCTATGCACCCACGGGCTGGGTCTCTGCCATCAGCACATGACCCATCACTCTGCTCCATACTTTGCACTACAAGGCTCCCTAGCCTTTCTCCTTGCACCTATGCTAGACGGGGCGGGTTGCACTAATGCACCATCAATTGTGCACCCTGGCATATTCCCTCTGCACCATCCTCTTGTCGATTCCTAAATTAGGTGTGAGCTCTGGGTTTTCATTATTATTTCCTCAAGTGATGTTAGTCATGGGGCGAGTGACTGCTCTTTCAGTCCATTTGAGTGATCGTGAGTTGAGTGCCTTATCCCTCGTTATCGACGAATTTCCTGCGATTCCTTCAACCAGCTACCTCCCTGGGTACTGCCGCTTGGTCCCTGCCATAAAGGACGTTGGCTGAGTGCTATGAAGATACCTTGTTACCTCCTCCAGCCGACACAACGACACCGAACGCAACCTCGATAGTCGCCATTCCTCCTCAGCAATATGGGCCAAGTTTTTCTAACCCTACACCTTTTGTTTCTCAGTGACGATCATGTTTTAAGTGTGGGGACGTCGTGGTTGGTCTGATGTGAGGTACCAAGTCCTTGATGTTTGGATTACCCTTCCTGTTAAGGTTTTAAGTGTGGGGACGCGTCGCTTGGTCCCTGCCATAAAGGACATTGGCTGAGTGCTGTGAAGATACCTTGTTACCTCCTCCAACCCGACACAACGACACCAGACGCAACCTCAATAGTCGACATTCCTCCTTGGCAATATGGGCCAAGTTTTTCTAACCCTACACCTTCTGTTTCTCAGTGACGATCATGTTTTAAGTGTGGGGATGTCGTGGTTGGTTTGATGTGAGGTACCAAGTCCTTGATGTTCGGGTTACCCATCCTGTTGAGGTTTTAATTGTGGGGACGCGTCCCTACGCGTCTATGTAGCATACCTCCATGCATATACCCAGTTCTGATCATGGTATGCCATGCCTTCATTTTACCCTGATGGGGTCCCTTTCCCACCTTTTCGTTCTATTTTACCCTGTCCGCGAAGCTGTTTCTTGACCGTTTGCCATTATTCTTTATTTTGTGATTTTTCCATACGAACGTATCCTACGTTCACCGAAAACTCAATCTGACCTTATAGTCCTATTTGTCCCTTCGAACTACCTATTTTTTCTTTTAACGACCCGTGTTCCGACAGACGAGTCTCAAGTTATTAATTTTTGAAGCAATTCCCGTAAATTGGACAGTTTCCCATGTGAATACATCATTATTGCTTCGGAACCCTGATCTGATACAACAACCCTGTCCTACCCATTCCCCTTGGCACTTTTCCTTTTTATTCCGTGTCCTTTCGATGCACGGTTCATCCGTTATTAATTTTTTCAAGTTTTGGGACATTTTCGTGCTTATTTTTCACATTTTTCCATGTGAACCTGCTCTATTTTTATCAGACTTCCAATTTGATTTGACAACCGTGTCCTGCCAGTCTTTCCCTCACTTTTTCCTTTTTCCTCCCCCCTCTTCCGACAGTCGGATTTTTAGTTATTACTTTTTCCGAGTGTTTTCGAATGCATTTTTCGTGTTTTTTCCACGTGAACCCATCCTAATCTCCCCCAAACTGAGTTTTGATGTGCCAATCCTGTGAATTCCTTTTTTCTAGGCATTTTTCCTTTTCACTGTCCTCCATTCCGGCGTACGGTTCTTCCCGTATCAATTTCTGAGTCCGTTTTCGGGCCCATTTTTGGGGTTTTTCCCATGTGAACATGTCCTATCTCGATCGAAACTGTGTTTTCTCATGATAGATTGTCGGACACATTGTTCTGCACACTTTTCCTTCTTTTTGCACTTCATTTTGATGCATAGATTTTCCGATATTAATACACATATGTGTTTTCAATTTTTTTTTTGTGTTTTTCCCATGTGAACACCCTGATTTTGCCCCAAAACATGTGTTGCTTGTTTCCATCATTTTCCCCTTGCCTCCTGGCACATTTTTCCTTTTTATGGATTTTTGATCTGACAAACGGTTTGGATTTTATTAATTTTTCTTCATTTTTCCCGTTAACCGCGTTTCTTGCCTCGGGCATGAACGCGTTCGTGGCTAGCGCGTCCTCGTCCCTGTCTGTTTGACCCCATCATTGCAAATTTTTATATCCCTGCCTGCGTATGCGCGCGGGTTGGGGGTGTGTTTCTTGTCCTCCATTTTTCATTTTTTATTTATTTTTGTTTCCCTTTAAAAAAAATAAACAAACAAAACCAACAACAAAAAACAACAATCCCCACAACCACCCACAAAACCCATAATAATAATAATAATAATAATAATCCAACATCAAAATTTAAACAAAAAAAACAACAACAAAAGAACAGACGATTAACAACAAAATCACCACAAGTAAAGAGAGAGAATTAAAAAAAAACAAAGCACAAAACAAAAACAACAATAAACAGACACAGAAATCTATTTAATTTATTTTATAAAAAAAGAAAAAGAAGAAGAAGAAAAAGAGGAACCACAAAAAGAGAAAAATAAGAAAAAACAGAAAAAAGTCACAAACACACACACACACACACACACACACACACACACATCGCGACCACAAAATAAACCTTTAAAAAAAAAAAACATATCCACCTGTTCTCGTCATGACGCCTCCTGCTCCCTTCCTTCTTCCCCTTCCCCTCCATTTCTTCCCCCCTTCTTCCTGTTTTCTCCTCCTCTCTCTCCCTCCCCCGCCATTGTGCCGCTCGACGCTGCCTGTAGTGCTCGTCCAACGCCTACGCCATGCCCTTCAACGGCCGCCCTTCAGCGCCTGGTCACCGCCCCGGACCCCTATTTTGGCCCCGCTCTTCCCCATCACGGACTCAATCCGCTCCATCCCCGCGCCCTGGTCACAGCATCGCCCCGGCAGCGCCCGCCTGTCCACCAACCCGCGCTACGTCATCCGGGAGCCTCCTCCTTCCCCTCCTCCACCAGCACCTCCACCCCACCTTCACCCCCACCTCCTCCCTCTTCTCCTTCCACCACCACTTGCTGCAACTAACCCTGGTTAGTCACTAACTCACCTTCGTTAGTCCTAAATTAACCATAGTTAATCACCTAACTAACCTTAGTTAGTAATTGACTAACCCTAGTAGTACCCTCACTAACCTAACTAGGGTTAGTACCCTCACTAACCTAACTAAGGTTAGTTCCTTAGTCCCTGCCCTAACTAGAGTTAGTACCCTCTAACCTAACTGTAGTTAGTATCACTAACCTCACTAGGTTAGTTCCCTATCCACTAACCTAACTAAGGTTAGTTGACCCCTAACCTCACCCCAGTTAGTTAACCATACTAACTTACCCCTGGTTAGTTGACCCCCCTACTAACTGAACCATGGTTAGTTGCCTATCCCCCTACCTAGCCGTGGTTAGTTAGTCTAACCACATCTAGTTAGGACTTGACTAACCAACCTAGACTAACCTAATTGACCTCACTAGACTACACTAACTTAGACTAACCTAATCAACCCTGACTAACCTAACCAGACCTGACTTGACTTATTCTGACTTAATGGACTTACTTAGACTAACCCGACTTAATTGACCTGACTTGACCAACTACCTTGATTTACCTCATTTAATTGATTTAGTTAATTCTAAAAAATCATTTAAAAGCAAAAAAAAATACCAAAAATTTTCTAAAAATTTCCCCTTATTTTTACAATTATTTGGAATATTTTGAAGGTAAAAATTAAAACAACAAAATTATAGAACATGTAAAATTTGAAAAATTTATTCAAAATTACCTGAAAAATGGATAGAATTCATTAAAAATGAGTAAAAATACAAAACTAAATTCAAAAAAATCTTTGAAAATTCCACAAATCCCCTGCCCTTTTTCAACTAATTTCTCACTTAAAAATATTTCAATAAAAGGCAAAACATATTCTTTGAAGCCACAAAACCCTAATTTTCATATTACACATCATAAAAATTCATTTTAAATCCTACAAATCAGCTGAAAATCATGGCTGACTTAACATACATTGTGGACACTTGCTAAATGGCTAAAAATTCATTCTTATACTTTATAACATATCCATGTGTTATATATCTTGATTTTATTATTTATTTTAAATAAAAATAATTTAAAAAATACATACACACAATAGAAAATAATTAAAAAAGCATAAAAACAATAAAACAAATTAATCAAACCAAACAATATACACACCTAATATATAAAATAAATAAAATACAAAATAAAATAATAAAATAAAAGAAAATAAAAAATAAATCACAAACACTAAGGTGCTTTATTTTTTATTCAGTCAGTGGTCTTTGATTTTGTTTGACTGGATTCATTGCTTTTGGGGGACTCCTCCGTGCGCCTTCCAACCATTGCATGCACACCCCTATCAAGTATTTATTTTGTGAGCTTTATTTATTTTCATTACTCTCTTAACTACAATTAATTGCTAAAATAACATTTATTCACCCACCTTTTCCACATGTATTCGCGCTAAAAAAACACACAATTTAATAATTTAAAATCAACCAGTCGTTCACTTTGCACGTGCTACGTGCGCTTAAGAGGCACCTTAATTTGTAATAAAAATGAACCAGCCGTCACAAAAAAGCACGAGCTGGCAAAAAAGCGCTACGCATCACTATTAAATTTTTAATTAAAGAATTTGCATTTAGAAACCTAGTCTGAAAATCGTAGTACGGGTTGCGATAAAGCACCATTTCACCATAATAATTTGTAATTAAGATTTTAAGAAGGAAATGCCGTTTTCTTATTAAGGTTTATAACCTAATAAAATGTCACCCATTGTTAATAATTTCTTAAGATAAACCCTTCATTAAAATAATTTCCCCTCACTGCACTTTTTTTTCCCTTTTTTAATAAATATGCTTCGTGGGATGGGTGCGTAAAAGTCTTTTAGTTGACACTGATGGGGTCAAGGTTATGGTCCGGTTTTGAGATACATTTTTATGGTATTATGATTTGTCTATGTGCTACGATTACGGGAATGGTTTGTAGTTTCTTTCTTTCTTGCCTGATATAGGGATTTGGATGCCTGTTTGTTGTATCGCATGAAGTTTTCGGTGGCATATATGTAGAGGTCATGCCGAATTTTTTCTAGGATGTGTATTGTCTGGGGTGGTAAATGGGTTAGTTACGTCTATGTATGTGTGTCCTTCTTTTGGATTGATTCCTTTTTGATAGCCCTTTGGTTGTTTTGCAGGCATTCTTTGTGATTGTCTGTGTTGTGGTGTGTGTGTTTTCCATCTGAATGGCGCCTCACGCTCCTCCTCCTATCCAGTATGTCCCACTGATTAGTAGGGATTACTCTTCCCTATTGGCTTTTGAGCCTATAGCGAAAGTAGGACTTGCAACTTTCGTGGCTGCTTCATTCCCCTTGATTTCAGAAGATCCATCCATGTGTGATGAGTTCCTTGCCTCATATAGCAAGAAGTCGGGACTGGTCCATGGTGCTTCCATGACATTGACACCCCGAGGGTTAGGGAAGGCTTTGTCTCTTCCCTACAAAGGAGAGCCCTTTGTTACAGCTAAACAATTATTCTCCAACGATGAGATTTACAAGTTGTTATAGAAGCAGACCAAGGAAATTTTGGATGTCAAGAAAGTGATCAACACTTCAGGAGTCTCTTTTTCCATGATCACTGATCCTGTGTGGAAGTTGGTCTGCCAGGTTTATGCCTGCAAAAATACCATCCCATTACTTGTCAAAGAGCTCTTCACAGCTTCCAGGATGGTGTTAAAAGGAGTGGCTATTGATTGGAGCACTTATCTACTTACAAAGATGGATCAACATTTCGTCGAAGTAACTAGGGGCAATGTCACAAATGTCACCTATGGATCCTACTTGTATGCTTTCTTGACCTACTCTGGCTTAAAGAAGGGTGTGCTTCCACCTCCTCCATCTGATCTAGTACCTCCCTCTCCACCTTCAAAAGAGTCAGAACCTATTGATATAGAGGATCTGGATTCTCCTCCTTCCCTGGTCATTCAGCAAAAGCTCTTGAAGCGGGTGGCAGATAAAGCTCCTTCAGTTCTTCCTTCAGTTACAATTCCTACTACATCTGGCAGTGACCTCCCTGCTTATCTCACATGTAACAACCTGTTTAGGGCACATAGAGAGGGTTCCTTGGACATATCAGTCCCTTCATTGAACAGTCTAGTATCGGGAGATGCCATTCCATTTCTCTGTAAAGATATCTAAAGTTCGATTGAACTTTTAGTGACAGCCGGTGTTCAACAGTTGTATGCTTCTTTTTATGAAGAACTGATGCAGTCCAAAGACCAGTTACATAAGGCAACATTAGAGTTAGTCTTTGCTAAAGCCACACTCGCGGATCTGTTTAAGCAGATGGAGCAACAAACCCAAATGATTGAGACCCAAAGAGAAGAGATATCTTCTTTGAAGATTCAGTTAACAAAAGCTCAATCAGAGGTCACTAAAATCTCAGAGGAGAAGGAGAGGATGTCCAAAGAAGCTCAAGAGTTTCAAACTCTTTTAGATGAAAACTCTCTGCCTTATAGACTGCTCATGACACAGTAGACTCACAAGCTTCCCAAATCAAGTAGTTGCAAGACCAATTGGCATAGTCACGGTCTGTTCCTCCAAGCCCTAATGTTCCATTGATCCCTTTTCTCTCAACGCAGGACTTGGCAGTTCTCCAAAGACAGGCTGCCTTGTGTCCTTTATTCCAAGATAAAGTGGAAAGATTGCAGTCCAGGATGGATTTGCTATGAACTACATTTGAGCATTTCCAGGAATATGTTCCTCCGGACCATTCTTTCTTTGTCCACTATCAATTGCAAAAGTTGGCCTTTTACATGAAGCTTTCAACGATGGAACTTCCTCTTCCAGAGGATGGTTGGAGTGGGGCTTGGTCTCCTGAGTTACTCACAGAAGTGGTCTGTATGGTGTTTGAAGATTCAGTGACGACGAATACCATGTTGCTGTCCTATATGTATCTATGAGGTGATCTGTTGATTCCAGATGAAGTAGATATGGCATGTGGGAGATGTGGTTTTACAAGCTGTTTTATATGTCAACTATTTGGAGTTGCGAATAGATGACATGTTCCAGAGTTACTCCTCAAAAGTGGCTACTTGCCCTGACAATTCCTGACACTCAATGATTGATTTTGTGGTCTTGAATCAACGTCAGAACACAGATTCTACCTATATACAGAGCACTAACCAACTGAGGGTGGATCTCTTAGCTTATCTTTCCAAAAACCATCCATTTGATTCAAATTTTTTTTATGCCTATCAGAGAAGATCTATCTTAGGTCCCACTGTTCCTAGCCTAATGTACTACCAACAAATGGCTCATCGCTATGATACCTATCTTTCCCTTTATCAAACCAATTCAACAGCAATCTTACCTCTTCTTTTCCAACCTCAAATTCCCATATTTACATGTTGTTCTTTTATCAAAGATAGAGTATTTTCCCCTTCTCCACCATGTCCTTCTCCATCTATCCATATACCTTCTACCTTTCCTATTTATCAATTGACACCTTTCCTAATTGATTCCCTAAAATTTTCAACCACTCCTTCTTTAACTTATTCCTTCTTTTATGATTTTTCCTACCCATCTCTTCATCCTCTTTTACTTATTCTACTTCCATCTCCTGCCACTTCTATTTCTCAACCCCCTTAGTTGGTTAGTGAATATGAAGGGTTTGATCAGCAGATTCCAAGAAGAAGAGGATGGATCTCGACTGATTCTCTTACAGGACCTCAGATTAACTGGCCAATAATTCCAAGAGATTGGAAAACTGCCAGTCAAGCATACCAGAACTACCTTCATTTTGCTCACCAATATTCACAATCTCTAGATCCTTCAGTGAGATTGACAGCTCATTTTGCTTGGTATCTAGCATACATGCATAGGCATTCCTATAATGATCAAAAGGCCATTCCAAAACTTTGTATGAATGTTAATGTAAACATTGACTCCCACCAGTTGGATGTTCTATATTTTCATGCCCTATGTCTACCTAGCAGATACCTTGTTTTTCTAGAAAGGATGTGCTGCCTGCAGTTCTTTCAAAATCCTCCAAAGACATTTGTAGATGAATCCTTCTCCATGGATCATTTTCGAAACCACCAAGCCTTCAAAAGGGATCACCTTCATTGATGCCTTTGCAATGTATCTTGAATGTTTCTTATTGATATATATCTCTTTTTGGAGGTGTCATTTAGATGGTTGTGTTAGTGTTTGTGTGTATGATGTAATAATTGTATGTGATAAGTTCGTGCTACTTGAGAATAATCTGTTCGAGAGCTCTTTTCAAACGATTGATGGTAGATGAAAAGCCTATGGTGGAAAGCTGAAGAGAACCTCTTATATCCTTTACAAATTTGTTATGGTTTTTTAAATGATTAATCAGATGAGTTATTGAATAATGGGAGTTTTCCTTTAGTAGTATTTTTCTCTCAGATACAGGTGATAAGTTGGGGTCATGGTTTAGCAAGATTATTGAAGATCTGACAAAACATAAAATTGAGCTCTTTAATGAACTTATATTAATATTTTCCTTAGGTTGCGAGGACGCTTCCTTTCTAAGTGTGGGGATATGTTGAGAGTGGAAAAAGACTGAATTTTTGACTGAATTTTGTTATTTTTGAGGTCTGAATGATTGATTTTTTGAGGGATTTAGAGTGATGTATGGTTGTTAATGGAAGTGTTTTGGATGATATTGATTATGTTTTGGAAGTTCATGACGATTCTCAGTGGAGATATGAAGCTCTATGATGTTCTCTTGAGGTTCTGATTGGTTCTGTATACCTTTTGTATAGCTTTTGTTTTGTTCTGATTTTCTTTTGTATGAAGCATAGATTGATGATTGATGAAGATTGAGATCTATTGGAAGCTTATTGAATAGTTTTTGATAGTTTGAAATGGTTTGAGTATGAGTTATGAGGTTCTGATGAACTTCTGTAACCCTCTGTAGACCTTCTGTAGAGCCTCTGTCTCTGCTCTGTCTCTGTACTGTAACTGTACTCTAGCTGCTCTGGTACTGTACTGTAACTATTCTGTAGACCTTCTGGAAGTGTTCTATAGAATGTATGTGTGACTTTGGAAAAGTTTTCTAACCTTTGAAAATGATGAATCTAAGTTCAAAAGAGCTAAAACAAGTGGAAGAAGCAGCTGCTGAAGACTGAAGAGAAGACTAAGTGATAGTGACAGTAGTGAGCTGTGAAAAGACACTGTAGTGGTTCTGGTGACTCTTCATATCAGACATACCTTTTGGGAGGTACATCCACGACCTAAGAAGGATTATTGAGAGTTATTATGAGAGTATTGTAGTGAGGATATGATGTACTATTGATAGAGAGATAGAGAGAGAGTCAGAGATAGTCAATTCTATCAAAACAGTGTAACTATATATGAGAGATTGAGAGAGAGAACTATGAAGACATTGAAGATGAATAATATGTGATTGATTTCCATTAAAAGATGGTGTATTCCTTTGCGTTCTTTGTTATATTGATGGATTCTATGAAGATGTTGAAGAATATGGTTGATTCTATCAAATCCATGGGAGAAATCTACTATGATGCTGCGTGAAGAATTACTGTTTTCTTTGTTTTGGTGATCAAAAGAATGAAATAAAAGCTTGTTGATGTTACAAGATAGATTTTCTTGCAAGAGAATTCCCTTTTCCTTGGTGTTCCTCTTGGGGCTCCACCAAGGGTACTACCAAGGCAACACCTAGATATGGGTGCCCAAGATGAGAGATCCTAGAAGCATAGCCCAACCACGACCATCAACTGCCACCCCATCTCCAAGAAGCCCCACTCTTGCTAAGGCAAGGAACACTCAAGAAGCCCAAGTTTCAAAGCCCATAGAACCCGTGATGGTTGTGATTAGAAAAACCCAACTAATATATTGACCGAAATAATAGCTCGATATCCGGGAATCATCTAAGTCCAGAGAACTTGGCACCCTAGTGGTTCAACAAGAGGGAAGAAATGCACCGTCCATGCCACTGGAGCCACCCTTAGTACACCAAAGTAGCACTGGACACATAGATTAGACTACGGAGCTACCCTTAGACACACCACTGTCAAGTCCGCTGCCACTAGAACCATCACTGTCTAGCCAAATTCCACCCCAACCACCATCAAGTCTTATGCCTTTCTACGAGAGACATTCATTTCTATCGATTACCAAGGACCTTGCTGAGAATACAGGGATGACTTGGTGACTTGCATCAAGCTCTTGGATAACACCTTCACCACATTCACTAGGAGCTACAAAATACTTGACCTCAGCTTGCTTGATGAATCCCTTGCCTCTGAGGTTCGTTCCTTACCCTGCACTTGGGAAGAATATGAGTTCATGACCGTAACATTCTCTAAGATCTCAAAGGAGTTGATCGATAATGGTGAAATCTCAAAGGAGCATGCATTCATCAAATGGCTAATAACCTCATACCGCAAGCTGCCTAAAGGCATGCGTCACCCATTGAGTTAGAGGAACTCACTCCCCTTGCCGACTCTGACTCATCATTCTTACAAAAATGGGGTAACCTGCGTCTCCAATGGGAGAAGCGGGGTTGCCAAATAATGACTAATGATGAGTAGCAATACGCCATCAAAACAACTGAGTATGACCCGACTTGTGTAGCACCAACCTCGTTTAGGGTCTTGGCCACCACTCGCTCCAAACACCTAGATGACCAGGTCTTGGCCCATCCTTACATTGATCGTATCCTTATGGAAGAAGAGTTATCTGTGGCTAGCCACATCAAATCGGGTGACTTTCTGACTGATGTCCTGACTTACATTACCCAAGTGTGCATTAGCCCTCATAATCTCAATCGTCATGCCCAATTGGAATACAACCCTAATTTCTATAATTGATTGATTCCTAAGTAAATAGCACCCTATGGTGCTCAAATGTCTTGTAAACATGAAGAAAGGTGAAATCAAGGAAAATTGTCATAAGATCTTGGAAATGAATAGAACTGCTCAAAGGGAAATTCTTTTTGTTGCTTTGAGCATGTTCTTCTTGCCATAAAAGCATGATCATTTTCTATTTATTTTCCAGAAAGAAAATTTCTTAGGAATACGAATGGTGAACCATGATGTATGACAGGAACCTAAAATGGCAAGGCAAGATAAAGGGAGCAAGCTTCCGTTCACAGAGGAAGAGCAAGCTAAGTATGGCTTGATAGTAGAAACGAGGGCCTACAACCAGTTCACATTTAAGCACGCCGTGAACCTAGAGGATGTTGTCATGGAAGAGCCACCCATAAAGCGACTTGTGGACCACTGCCGCCTACAAAAGTACATAGAAAAGGTTGGGCAGATGGTCAACTACGAAAAATGCGCAGAGTTTCTGAGGAGCTTCAATGCTGAAAGGAACTATGGCATGGTGACAATCAAGAAAGGGGAAGAAGCCCACCAAGTAGAGGTGGAATTTAGCCTTGAGGTGGTGGAGAAGCCCCTAGGCTTAACCAGTAAGACCGAGAGATGCCCAAAAAGGGATGTGTACAGCATGCTAGGGATGAACAAGGCTGTCTCTCTTCTCCATCCAAAGGTACAATGCCCTTATGAACAGAATCGGGGTGCCGTTGTTGGAGAGCATTGTAGTAGGATCCCTAGACGAAATAGATTGGAACGCCTTTGTGTGCAAAACTATTGAAAGCTTAGCAAAAGCTTTGACCACTGGTAGAACGGTATGAGGAGGAGAATCCTGGACCTCCACAGCAAGATCAATTCGGAAGAAGTCCTCCTCTAGAGCATTCACCATCAGGTTCAGTGGGATCCTAACGGCCATCATCTAGGAGGCCTTGAAGGACAAAGAGGAAGGTGGAGAGGGAGTACAGGAAACTCCTGACTGACTGCCTCACCATGAATAGGTGCAATCAAGCGAAAGGACTATAAGTGATAAGGAAGAGTAGGAGACAGAGTCCGACCAAGGAGAGCTGAGGGCACAGACAAAGGAACCTCAGCAAAGCTCAAGAAGGAGGCAAAAGAAACGAAGACATGGGAGGAATGGGCTGAATTGAGGAAGGCCCAAAAAGAGTCCAAGAGGATCGAGGATGAAAGAAAGAGAAGAGCCGAGAGAGAAGCAAAAGAGATAAAGAGAAAGGAAGTTGAAGACATGGCGGAGGCAATGCACAAGTCTGTAGAGGAGGCACACGGTTCTAGAGGAATGGCCACGACACAGAGGCGATGTTAGCAGCAATGTTGAAGTAGCCCTAGTTGTCACGGGAAAGGGCAAGGCCCCACTGCACCCCCTCCCTTTGACTCTCATGCCTCAAACTGCCACCATCACCTCCACCATACCGGAGCCAGCATCTACCATGGACACCACTCAACTCATGTCCATGATGCAGTTCTTGGTCACAAAAGTATGAGAGATGGTGCCAGGGACAAGAGTCAAAAGGCTGTATGCGGGAAGAAGGCCGTTGCAATGGAGTTGGAGGCCAAAAGAGAGGTTGTGGTAGCCCTATGACTAGAGATGACACGTCAAGCCTTTGAGCATCAGAAATAAATTCAAAGCTTGAAAGAGCAACTTAGTGCCCAAGAAAATAAGGCTCAACAAAATGAAGATCGCCTAAGACAAAGATTAGAGGATGAATCCCAAGACTTAATGGCAGAATAGTGGGGCCACAACTGACTCATCTAGCAATATGCTGAGCTCCAACAACGAATGGCATGGGTGGAAGCTATGCATGCAAAATTATAGGGAAGCCCGCAAGAAGGAGACCAAGCACCAAGAGAACAATGCCAAGAACTGGAGAATGCCCTAGTATTCTAGTTGTGGACGGAAATGGAACAGCAAGGAAGGCTGGAAAGAAAGATAGAAGCCATGTTAGAAATGAGGGCCAAGGCCATTGACAAAGCCACAGGAAGCCTACAAGACGACCTGAAGAATGTGCGGGAGGAGGTGGAGGCACTAATGGCCATGGCCATGATTAAAAGGAAGCTGCACCAGTAGAGCTTGAAAGTTGTGCACAAACCACTGAAGATCTATTATAACGGATTGTAGAAGCCTATCACCACTGCTCTGTTGGCTGAGTAAGGTAGGAGGAGAGCCAAAGAGTAGCTGGAACCACTGGGATAAAGAGAAGACCCAGATGATGGAAATCTGGAACGAGCAGCAATATGTGGTAATGATGTTGTTTCAGGAGATGGAGAGGGGTAAGGAAAACCTAAAAGAAAAGGCACATCAATGGGAGGAATGCAACCTTGAAAGAATGCGAGGATTGATAGAGCATCTAGTAGTGTCAAAATGTGAGAGGGTGCTAGTAGAGTCTAGAGTTGAGGCCGCTGAAGCATGCTCCAACACGTAGAGGCAAGCCTTTTTTAGCACTATGCTTCATCTCACACAAGTTGAAGGCGAGGACTTGGTGGAGAGAATGAGGAGGAAGCTGGAACTAATAACCAAAGCCTTAAGATATGGCCTGTAAGAGCGCACACTTCCAACCAGCATGAGCATAACCAAGGAGCAACAACATAGCTACTTGCATCAAGCTAGCCTCTCCACTGACGAGCTCAGGGAACTTGATTCGAGGAACAAGGGTAGTCCCACCCACCCCTAATCCACCTCTCTATGGAACAAGGCACCGGAGGAAGGACCTGACCTCGAGCAAGCATTCAAAGAAGAATCACAAATCAGGGAGGCTAGTCCACCCTTACCTAATCTACCCCCATAAGAGCTGGAGGGCACCCAAGTTCTCGAGCACGTTATTGCTATAAGAGGAAGAAGATGGAAACTTGTGGAACAAGCCCAATAGAGGGTGCAAGCACAACCATATCAATTTCCTGAGACGAGCCGATGCCACCACTCGAGGATCACCACCTCATCAATTGGCCGTAGGAGCAAACTATCTGGCAACAACAAGAGCTCCAATCTCGACCCTTCGAGTTCTCCTTC
This sequence comes from Lygodium microphyllum, assembly GCF_053477565.2. NCBI lineage: Eukaryota > Viridiplantae > Streptophyta > Polypodiopsida > Schizaeales > Lygodiaceae > Lygodium > Lygodium microphyllum. The sequence goes on from NC_141151.1 coordinate 10,913,155, forward strand.
CTCTACCCACGGGCCTTAAACCAAGTCTCACCCCTGGAAGTAGTGGAAGGAATCATTTTTTTGGGCAAAAATTTAGCTAACCGATGGGTCAAGGAGCAGAGCATCATCATCACATAATGGAGGTAGGAGCATACAGACTACTGGCAGAACAAGGTCTATCAGGTTCCCAAAACCATCCAAGGCTATGAGGCGCAGCCAAAGTGGTGGAGGAGGATTTGGGGCACCAATTTTGATGCATGGATGGCTTTCTATGGCACTCTATAGGAAGAATAGAATGATCCCACCTACATGCCCTACCCTTGTAGACACGGGGTGGATTACGATAGGGGGTGCATGGCAGGTATGACTTTCCAAAGATCTACAATGTCAATGCGGCAACTCTTGGGGAATGCATGACTTTCAGAGTAGGGGACTTGTGCCCTTCTATTAACGGCTTCCTCGAGGATTTCTCTTCCTGCCTAGACCCAGTCTTCATAACCACTTATAACCACTTGAGGATCATTAGGTTTCTGCTTAAACAAAAGCCAGTGGTGGCTGAGGAAGCCCACCTTTCCCTACTCTTTTTTGACATTAACCTAGGAATAGATAGCTATGCTATGGCTAAGACTCATGATGAGGGCAACCCTGCTTCCCTTGTTTTGCATGAGGATCCTTGAAGACATGAATGATAGCCACTTTACGAGGTGTAGTCACCCTTTTTTGTCAACCGCACCTCTCAATGCGAGGGCTAACATCAAGGAATACCTAGAAAGTTGCTCCTTCTTGACTAAATCCCTAAGGCCACCTCGTGACACATCCAAGTAAGAATAGGGTACACTCTTAGAGCACCCTTGTGGCCGCAAAAAAAAAAACATCACCACTACAAGTTGCACATCCACCACAGCCACCGCACCTAGGCGTCCTCAAGATAGGCGCATCCGTTGGCCCCGTCGGCCGGCTCTGCTCCTAATCCCCTACCCTCATTTTTCTCCCCCACCTCCTACTTAGGGCACATCAAGGGCAGGACACACAAGGAGGCAACACTCGCATGTGGTTAGACCTGTTACCTTGAGCTCCATCCCACTAGCACGCACACAATGCACCACATGACAGTGGGACACACCCACACATAATGCACCTTTCTTTTGTTTTCAGGTACAACCAAAGGCCCCACTACCAGCTTCAAAGACCCCATCATCCATGCAATGCCCTCCCCATCCTTTGCCATGTTCCATTAGATAAGGCACAACCCACCAAGGGGTGAATGCAACGGCCAGGATAAAAAAGTGAATGATGAAGTCATTTGGCACAACACAGGTGGACTCAACCATAGAGAGTTAAATGACGGATCCATCAAACACCAATTTGAATTTCCAAGATGGACCCACCCCTCAACATCTCTTCAACACTAGGGATCATATCTAGTACCAAGGTCTCTCAGTTCCAAAAATCCCTCCAATACCCGGGCCCTACCCAGCCCAAAGGTCTTTCAGCTCCATAAATCCCTCTCACCGGTCCAAAAATCCCTTCAACACACCTCCACCATGGTATGTCAATAACCTCAAGGAACCCCTAGCATCCCAACAACACCATCCCCTTCACCACCAGCAAGTTCCATGGGACTCGCACTCATCTAGGAGGGGGATAATGTTAACCCTTAGATGAACAAGAAGGAAAATTGGAAAAATCTAAAGCAGAAGATAAGGCCAAGAAAAGTGAAATAGGAGAGGAATGCGTGCCACCAGGAGAAATATGGAAATACAAGAAGTGCAAAAAGTCCTCAATCAAGAAGTAAGGTGCACAAGAAAAAGTGCAAGGCAATGCTTTTGTAAAAGAATGCAAGGCACACCATGATTTATTTTAAGAGTGACGGGCTCTCACTCATGCAAATTGTAAAGGTAGATGGGCGGTAGGAAAGAAGGTTGGAAGATAGGAGGACAATGGAAAAAAAAGGCCTAGGCTATGGCCGGCCATGTAAAAAAGGGTATAAGGGGACGACCACCCAAAAGGGAGTATACAAAGTTGAAAAGTGAATGAGAAATTCATTCTTGTGTGTAGCCAAAAGTAGCTCTTCTTCTTCTTCTTGCTTGCTTGAGCTTGTGCTTGAGAGAGGGAGTGTGAGAGTGTGCGGGAGTGAGTGTGGGAGGGTGAGGGACCGTGGTGGAGAAGCTCTCCATCTTCTCCTCTCTTCTTCTCTTCTCTTCTCTTCTCTTCTCTTGCTTGCGAAAATGGAGCTTGGAGTGTCGAGATTGAAGATGGAGCTTGCTTGAAGCTTGCACTTGGATCATGAAGCTATCGGAGTGCTTGAAAGAGGAGGTAACTTGATCGGGCATGGAGGTAAGCTCACTACACCCATAGAGATGGATATCGTATCGGCTATGTGAGAGGTAGCCATTAGTGCTCGACTTGGAACGCTTGAAACAATAAGTGGTCCGTGGGTTTTGGCGGTTTTGCCTTTATAAAAACTGATGAGACAGCAAGACACATTTGTCAGGGTTGAGAGAAATCCCATATTCTTGACATCTGTCAAAACACTGCTCTAAGTGTTCCCAATGCTCATGGATTAGGCTTAGACATAGAAGTCATCAAGGTACACCTCAATGAAATCATGTAGATGGTTCTGGAAGGTAGCCATCATCACTCATTGAAAAATAGCATGAGCGTTACAAAGCCCAAATGGCATCACTCTACAAACATAGGCTCCCCATTCTGTTGTGAAGGTTGTTTTGGATTGATCCTTTATAGCAGTTTAGACTTGAGCGTATCCGTTGAATCCATCCAAGAGGAAATAGAGCTCACGACCTACCAATGTGTCCAACATTTGGTCTATGTAAGGGATAGGAAAATGTTCATTCTTCGTATTGAAATTCAGCTTTTGGAAGTACACACATAATGTAACGTGCCTGTCTATCAATTGTCCAAGCACGTTTTAGAGGTCCATCGAGAAACGAATCTAAGTGTCATCGCCCAGCACTCCCATGGAATGTTCCGGGGTTTGTCGCCTAGGGTTTCTCGAGTTCGCCTCACAACAGAATGTTCGCGGCTGGAACCCACTAGGATCGACCTGAAAACTGGGTTCCTAGGGTTCAAGGTCTCCTGACAGCATTCTAGCATTGGGTTTTGGACATCCTACTTTATGCAGAGATACCCAATCCAAAGTAGATCCATACAACACTTGGTTCAAAGAGAATGGGAAATGAGAGGGATGTGTCGCTCAAACTCTTTGTCTGGTAGGGCATAGTCCCATTTCGGTCCCCTAAAATGGTATGAATTGTGTCCTAACTTAACAATACCTGAAGGTTGGATGTTGGTAAAACCTTATGAGAAGCCTCCCAGTTCTCCAGGACCACCTTGCTATAGGACAGACCCATTGGGTTTCTGCCCACCCGCTTCCCTCAATGAGCATTCTTTGGTTATCTAATTAAGTCCTATCACATTTATGTGTAACATTTAAAATCAGCTTCCTTAATTAGGTCTTTTAGAGAATGGGGTTTGTTTGCATAAGTTATGTCACAGACTTGAATACGGAGCAAGCAGTACTTTGACAACAAAGTTCAAACAAGTTCCTTAACTTATCTCAAGTTAATCTTTATTTCCTACCCATACAGGAGAATTATATATCCCTTCTGTCCAATAGAAGTCCCAGTCTAAATCACATGGTACCATAATTTCTATCCTTTATCTAGAATAGGATCTTTCAAAGCCCTAAACGTTGGGCTCACAGCAGTCTACAGCTTCGTTCTGGACTCAGCAAGGGGTGTCTAGAGCTCCATTGACCCCAAGCGTCCTAGGAGTGAGACACAACATCCGTGGTTGGCCTTTTCACCACTCGACCTTTGGCCCGTGAATTGAGCAGTGCTCTCTTGGGTTGAAACATAGCATGACCTTGGAGATGATCCACCCGTGCAAAATATCCTTCCTTAATTAATCCAATTAAGAACCAAGCACAATCAAGGCAATCAACCTAATATCATCTTTCAAGGAAACATTCCTTTATTTCCCATGGCAAATTGTCATCATAGACCCCTGCCATGCATTTACCGTCAAAGACAAGCACTTGGAATAATCATCCAAATCACATCCCAACAATCAATTTAATGAAAAAGCATTTAGGACGTCATTTGATCAATCAACCAAAACAATGGTATCCTTTTCCAAACATTGTAGGAATAGTTGCGATAACCTTTCCATCGGGTACTTGATCCCCCCTTGGGATCAAAGAGCGATTCTACATAAGAATTACTTAGCACTCCCTTCTTTTGACTAAGGTTTCAAACACTTTACAAACCATAAGTTCTATTAATCATTTATACTGATTCATAACCCAACCTTCTTCCCAATAGGTACAAAAGCATCTGTCTTTACTTCAACTAAGGGTTCCCCAATCCTTGAGCTCTTTGCTTGCCCTAGAGTTGTTGCTACATCTAGCCCAACCCTGACTATGATTGGTAAACATAGTGGCTATTGGACAGACTTCAAGGCATCCGAACTTTAATCCTCATGATCGTTATTTGTGTTAACTATGCACAAAAACAAGATATCAATGAACTAACAGTTTGAGATATTAGCAAGGGCTTGGGCAAAGATCTTAGAGTTTTTGGGAATGGATTTTCTTTAGGCCAGACTGCCTACCATGCAATCCGTCAAACATGCAAACTACAACATCGTTACTACTATCTTGCAAGAAGGGAAAATCTAGTCATGGTTTTACATCTCTTGATATGAGTACTTTGCAAACTGCATCTATCGAATATTTGGGATGAACTTTATCCTTTTAGTTAACCGATTCATGGGCGGCAAAGTATGGTCTAATGCATCTCGTGCAGAAATCAGTGGTGTCCTCACCTGAGGCTTCATTGCTCGTTGTGGGGTTCCCATCTATGCACATCATTTTCCCCCTGGGGGCATCCTCAATCTTTGTGAGTCGCACAAGACTCCCGCACCTTGTGCTCAATTAGTGGGGCCAATTGGGGAGAGATTTGAGTTTGTGAATGGGGGATAATTATGCGCAATGGTATAGGTTCGCGGAGAGATGCGTGTGGCCACCCTCTTCGAAGGGGAAAGGAAAAAGAACCTCAAAGAGTCTCTCTCTCTCTCTCTCTCTCTCTCTCTCTCTCCCTCTTCTTCTTGTTCTCCTCTCTCTCTCCCTCTTCTTCTTCTTCTTCTTCTTCTTCTCTCCCTCTCCCTCTTCTTCTTCTTCCTCCTCTTCTCTTCTTCTTCTCTCCCTCTCTCTTCTTCTCCTCTCTCCCTCTCCCTCTCTCCCTCTTCTTCTTCTTCTTCTTCTTCTTCTCTCCCTCTCCCTCTTCTTCTTCTTCCTCCTCTTCTCTTCTTCTTCTCTCCCTCTCTCTTCTTCTCCTCTCTCCCTCTCTCCCTCTTCTTCTTCTTCTTCTTCTTCTTCCTCTTCTTCTTCTTCTTCTTCTTCTTCTCCTCTCTCTCTCCCTCTCTTTTTCTTTCTCAGCAGCAAAGGGGGGGGGGGGGGTCTAAGGTGGCTTTCCCTTGTTTTTCCCTATACGATGGGGGGGCCTCTTGTCAACAAAAGCCTATCCTCCTTAAGGGGAAGGGGGAAGTTTTATGGGGGAAAAATGATAGTGGGGGGGTAATGGAGGCCCTCTCCTTACCCTCCATCTGGGCGATCGAATTTGGCATGTCGCCATGCAGTTAATGAGGGGGGAAAGAGATAGTGGGGGAGGGGGAGGGGGGGGAGAGGTGGCACACATGTGCCCCTTCAACCCATAGTTATTATCGTTGTCTCCAACATTGTCTCCTGCTTCTCTACGTCGACTGCAGCTGCCCTTCCCTCATCGTCATCATGCTCTCCCCCCTTCCTCTGCTAGTTGTTGACGTTGATAGTGGGGGGGGGGGGGAGTGTATTAAAATTTTTTCAATTTTCCTTAATCTATTAAGGAGGGTTGTATGCGGGTGCAGACAGAGACATTACACATATTCACATTTTCCCATTCTTCTTGGGTACTACCACAATGGGTGAAACCCATTCACTGTTAGCCATTGGATAGATGAACTCAGCTTCAAGGAGCTTTAGTAAATTCATTTTCACTAGGGCAGAATAATTTGGATTCATGTGCCTTTATCTTTGCCTCACATGTTTGGCATCAAGGATCTAGGTCGATGTGGTGTTGGCATACTGTGGGATCAATTCCCTTTAAATCTTTGTACGAGCATGCAAACATGTCTAAGGTCTCCTTTAGTAGGTCTCGCAAGACCAATAGTTCTTCTTGTGGAAGATTTAGACCCACCTTTAGGTGACATTTAGTACCATTAGCATCCACAAATGTCCATTGCTTTTCACATTCCACTTCACGGATGAATGTCCCACGGACTGATTCTAGGTAGAGGTCCACCGACTCTTTTAAGGGAGTGGTATCTTCTTTTAATGATCCATGGGAACTGATGTCCTCTTTTAATGTAGGATTAGCTCGCTCTTTGGGAAATTGAAAGGGTATCATTGCGGTTTCAGGTTTGGGTTGGGGATGAGTTACCTCTTGGCTCAAGGATTCATCTTTTGAAGATGCTTTCAAGAACATTACATAACAGGAACCTTTTGTGTTCTATTTTTGGGCTGTTGAACGGGGGGTTGTTGGCAAGGTGCATCGTCATCATTTTCTCTTAGGAATTGTAACTTTGGGCAACAAGAGCCACTACTGAAGGAAAGCCTATTCTTCTTAATCCATTTCTTACAAAGTCTTTTCTCATGATGTGACTCATTAATCACTCCAAAGGGTACCATCATCATTCTGTCAAATAGAAAAGAATCTTCTACTTCTGTGGCTTTAGGAACTTCAGCAACTTCTTCCTCATCTCTGTCTTTTGCGAGTAGGATAGACTCTTCTAGCTCGCTTTCATAATCTTTGTTTTCATTATCACTTTCACCCTCTTCTGATGCCAGGAGGCATATTTCAGAGTGGATTCCGTGCCACGGTGGATTCCGTGAGGATTTACGGTGGATTCCGTAAACTTTGTTGACCGGGGCTCATATGCAAAGTGGATTCTTTGTGCGAGAAGTTGATGGGGACACCTATCCTTTTGGGGCGTTTCATTAATTTAGTGTGTACATGGGTGATTCCACAAAATACATATTAAATTAATAAACGTTTATGAGTTTAGAGTACGCACTCGTGATAAATTAAGGTTAGGATTGATTTCTAACCAGTTGATTTATTTATGTAGCTTCAGACTGCTAGGTATTCACTTTTGTCGGTTTAATTGTATTATTTTACTAATGATTGTGAATGCTTCAGTTGATGTGTAGAGATAGCAGCAGTGGCGGAGGAAAGCATTGGAGGATAGCGTGTATTCGAGTTATCACTTATATTTTGATGGGCGCATACCTTAGGCATGGCGCCTATATTTTGTCGCGCCTATTTATTAAGGCATTGGATATTTATTTATTATTTTGTATGCACATGGGTGCACGATTATGATATTTGTATTTGGACATTGTATTGGGTATGCCTGACTCTTTGGGCGCCTGCCCATTAGCTTTATTTCTATTTTGTGCTAAAGCAAACTCAAAAGCCAAAAGCATGCTATTTTGTAATTTGGGCTATTATTTGAGCTTGAAGACGATTAATACATAAAATACATTATTTGTGGAGCGCTCACACAAGGCATGGGGGGAGATTGCACCCAACTGGTCTCTTGTTCATGTCATGCATGCTTTCTACCTTGAGTTTTGTGCAAAAAGTAGAGTTCTTTTGTTCTTGGGGACCTTCCGACGTTCACTACGCGAGCATACAGCATTCAATCTGTGCACTAGTGGTATCAGAGCGAAGCTGAGATTGAGAGCTTACAATCGCTACCCATCTTGCGTGAAGGCGGAGCTCCTGGAACGATCGAGCTCTAGGGTCAGTCTCATTGCGAACGGTCGATACGGGTGGATTCCTGGCGGTCAAGAACCTCTGTTTACATCCTCTGATCGCGAAGGACCGGCTTGAAACGGCGGAGGACCACTCCTACATCTTCTCCAACGAGTCATTTTTTTTTTCATAGTGAATAGAGATAAGCTCATATCTTTCAAAAAGCTTAAAAGCTTTGATTATTATTAAGCTTAATAATAAAGCTTAAAGCCTACAAAATTCATCGTCTGCTAACTCGGCATCTTCTCAACGGATTCGGCGATGCAAAAAACAGCCCCTCCTCCCCCCCCTAAAATTCAACGTGATCTGTAAAGTTACTAAGCTTCTTAATCCTTCTTAATCTCCTAAGCTCTGCAAGTCTTCAAAGCCTGCAAGTTTTGCAAGTCCAAATTTACTTACTCCCCAAGCCAGTCAAGTCACCAGAAGTCAGAACTCACTTGTGCCAAAAACTCCCATAAAGACTGTTCCTGCGCAGAAACACTGAACTGCAAAGTTGTTCCTTGGAAGACTCTGTTCACATATGCAGACTTGCTGAACTAGTTTCAGCACACGCAGAAGGTCATACGCAGATTTTACGAAGATTTGAAAACCCCGCAACCGTAAAAGTCGAAGACCGTGGAAGCCAAACAAAAATCTATAAGCCTTGTACACCCAACTTTGAGCTACGCTCATCCCGCTAATTGGATTTTGAGAGTGTGAGGTATTTTGAATTTTTATAGGACGACAAAACAAAATATGGATGATTTAATGGCTGAAGGAGATCTTCCTAAACCTATGATGGAACAAAAGTTGGATTTAATTATGATGCAGTTGGATGAAGAACGAAGAGCCCGGCAAGCATTGCAAGTTCAATTGGCCAAATTACAAAGATCGACTACTGACAAAGATGGACCACAACCTGAAGATCTTATTCAACGAACCATTGATGCGACTCTTGAAGCTCAATCTATCCGCAAAGAAACAAAGATAAGTAAAAGAAATTTCAAATTCTGTACTTTCAATGGCACTTGAGATGGAAAAATTGTTCTTGCATTCATCAATCATTTCGATGATTATTTTCATGAAAGAGATATACGCTGAAAAAGATAAAATCAAGTGTGTCACTAATCATTTAGTGGATAAAGCATCTCTTTGGTGGACCGTGGTTCGTAAGAGCATAGATTGTCCCACTATCTAGGAGAGTTTCAAGAAGAAGTTTATGCAGAATTTCCTTCCTCCACAATTCCATGAAAAAGCCATAAAGCAATGGGACCTTCTTCAGCAAAGAGATCATGAGCCTATTTCTCAATACACCGAATGCTTTTGGAATGCCTTACTCCAACTACGCATGCTTGAAGACGTACCTGAAACGACTCACAAGCGCAAGTATATGTCTGGATTACTTAGGCATTACTACGCTGAAATCAATATGTTCAAGCCTGAAACTCTTGAAGATGCAATTTCTTTAGCTCATGACACTGAAGACAAGCTTCGAGGAAGAGACAAACGTCCACAACAATTTCAAGCAAATGGTAACTATGGTTCTAAGAAATTCAATTCAAATTTTAGAAGATTCAATCAAAGTCGATTTCCTTCATCATCTTTCCGTAAGTCTGGGATAAAACCACCTGCTTTGCCATCAAATACCAATCAAAACGCTAAGCCATCTTCACAGCCAAATCCTAATATTCCTAGACTTCCTGCCATTGCAAACAATGTATCTAAAGCCAAACCTATAGTGTGTTTCAAATGCCATCAACCTGGACATCTAGCAGCCAATTGCCAATTGAAGAAGTCACCTGTCCATATCAACTATCTTGGAGCAATGGAAGATGAAGAACATGAGGAAATGCTTGACTTTACGGAAGATGAGGACGACATTACTACTCCTTTGGATACTTTACCAGGTATGCCAACTCCACATTCTTTGTTAACAATGAAATGTTTAGTGCATGGAAAAGAAAAGATTATTTTGCATGATGATGGTAGTACACATGATTTTATTTCTGCAAAGTTAGTGAAAGAATTGAAATTACAAACTGTTTCTATGCATTATCGCATTAAAGTAGCATTCTTAGGCACAAGGTATAATGGAACACAAGAGGTGCATGATTTAGAAATTTAAATTGGTGAATATACTGAAAGAAGAAATTTTCTAGTTGTACCATTACAGTCCAGTGATATTATCCTAGGTATGCCTTGGCATCATCAGCACAATCCTGACATAGATTATTCCACGCATTCAATTAAAATTCATTTTCAAGGAAAAAACATTACATTGTATGATATGCACGGATCTAATGCTTTTCCACTGCTTACTCATACTCAAGCTAAACGTGCATTACGTGAAAGTAGTAAATCTTATCTAATTTGGGTGAATGAACTGCAAGCTAAAGAAAAACATATGCATCCTAGGCATAAAGAATTCCTTGCACAATTTAAAGATTGTTTTGCTGAAGATCTACCACCTGGACTACCTCCTTCACGTCTTGAAGACCATAAAATAGATTTAATTCCTGGTACACAACCACCTTGTAAAGCACCATATAGGCATAACCAGATAGAGCATAAAGAAATTCAAAATCAAGTTGAGGAATTATTAAATAGAGGATCAATTAGACCTAGTAGTTCTCCATTTGGCACACCTGTTTTGTTGGTAAAGAAGAAGAATAATACTTATCGTATGTGCATTGATTATCGTGCCCTAAACAAGATTACTGTAAAGAATAGATATCCAATTCCTAGGGTCGATGATCTTATGGATAAACTATAAGGTTCTGCCATATTTAGTAAAATAGATCTTAAATTTGGTTATCATAAGGTGAGATTAGATAAATCTAACATATTCAAGACTGCATTTAGAATACAATTTGGTCATTATGAATTTCTAGTGATGCCTTTTGGATTTACTAACGCACCTGCTACATTTAGTAGAATAACGAATCGTATATTTTTGAAATATCAGCATTGTGTTATAGTGTATTTGGTTTTCAAGTTGTTGAAAGATAATCAATTGTATGCTAATCGAGAAAAGAGTGAGTTCTTTCAAACAAAAATTGAATATTTAGGTCATATTGTCTCATCAGAAGGTATTAAGGTTGACCCTAAGAAGATAGAAGCAATATTGAACTGGCATATTTCACGGTGGATTCCGTGCCACGGAGGATTCCGTAAACTTTGTTAACCGGGGCTCATATGAAAAGTGGATTCTTTGTGCGAGAAGTTGATGGGGATGCCTATCCTTTTGGGGCATTTCATTAATTTAGTGTGTACATGGGTGATTCCACAAAATACATATTAAATTAATAAATGTTTATGAGTTTAGAGTGCGCACTCGTGATAAATTAAGGTTAGGATTGATTTCTAACCAATTGATTTATTTATGTAGCTGAAGACTGCTAGGTATTCACTTTTGTCGGTTTAATTGTATTATTTTACTAATGATTGTGAATGCTTCAGTTGATGTGTAGAGATAGCAGCAGTGGCAGAGGAAAGCAGTGGAGGATAGCATGTATTCGAGTTATCACTTATATTTTGATGGGCGCATACCTTAGGCATGGCGCCTATATTTTGTCGCACCTATTTATTAAGGCGTTGGATATTTATTTATTATTTTGTATGCGCATGGGTGCACGATTATGATATTTGTATTTGGACATTGTATTGGGTATGCTTGACTCTTTGGCCGCCTGCCCATTGGCTTTATTTCTATTTTGTGCTAAAACAAACTCAAAAGCCAAAAGCGGGGACAGTTCAGTGAGATATGACCCTTTTATCCACATCTGTAACACTCAACTTCTAATCTCTAGCCACTACCAGACTATCGTCCTATGTAACTTTGAGAGGAAAACCTCATTGGACCAAAATTAGAACCAAACTCCCTAGGCTTTGGTCCAATGTCCTGCATTGTCATTTTGGATTCCAGCAAGTTGAATCTTGCATCTTCATATTTCTTTCTTCTTTCGTGCATCTCTTTCAAAGAGCATATATCTTCTGTATGGTTCTTTCTCAAAAAATATGAACAGAAAGCTCCAGGAATGGTTGTTTTTTGGGTACATTCAGTGGCTAAACGTCCTGCTTGATGGCACTTTCCACACCATGCATTAGAACGCATCACATCTCTCCCACCCCCTACAGGAGTGGATATATTGGCAGTATTCATCTTCAATGTCTGTAGTTGTTCTATAATCACATCCATAAGCTCTTTCTTGATACTTGCAACTGAGTTGGATAGGTAGTCCTTTACGTTTTCACCTCTTAGAGTACGTGTGGTAGGGTTTTCGAAAGCTTCTATTATCAATACATACACTGGTTGGGTTGATCCACAGGATCTTCTATTCTAGTTTTGATTCAAAGATCCTGTTGAGCCTTGGGGTTGTTGATTCTAGTTGGTAGGATTCCATTGTTGTTGAGTCGCCACATTGGAGGAACTGTTTGAGGCCACTCTTGTTGTGGTTGAACCATCATTTGAGGCATTGTTGTCTGCAGCCACTGTGGACTAGATGCACTTTACTGTGGTGTTGTTTGCATTTGGGGATAGGGGTATTCCTAGCATGGAAGGAGGTAAGACTCCTCTTCTTGAGGTCATTGACAACCTTGCTTCAACTTTGTCATACAATCTTGCACCTTCCAGTGTAGATTGCAAATTGACTGGTCTTCTCAATTCCACGAACTTGCAAATTTCTTGTTATAGGCCTCTGAGGAAAACTCCATTTTGGATGCCTTCATCCACATCATGGTTGGTCCATGTCTTTAGTATGGATTCCATTCACTGAGACATAAGCTTCTACTCTTTATGAAGAGGAATAACTTAGGTTCATGAACACCTCTCGCCCGCATATGCTCTTCAAAGCCTTCACACCTGAATTTAGTGAGGAAGGCCAACTTTAGGTCATCATCCTATGTGCCAAAAGTTTCTATTGCTTGTCTCTCATACCACTAGAATGCTATGCCTTTGAAAGTGGTGGGGAATATTGCTAATAACCAATGCTTGGGGATTCTGGCATTATTACCCACACATGCTACCATAAACTCTACTATATGAAGACCAAGATCTTCATTGTACTCTCCCTTAAAAATGGGCAATGGGACTACATTCGTTGGCCTATCATCAATATTTCCAAGATGGATTTGACTTCTAGGAAGGGGACTTTGAGTCACCATAGGGACTTCTGTAAAGGAGGCTTCTACTGCTGCAAGCTCGTTCTCAGCTTTGATCTTTACCTTCTCTCTTCTCACGTACCTCTAGACTCGTTCTAGTGCTTGCCTCTTGATTGCATCATTTATCAAGGGGTTGGTTCCAACCAATTGGTATATACTCTCAACAAAACAGAATTAAAGGAGGCTTCAGTTTTTGTGGAACTCTTTGGCCAACATCTCTTCTACTTCTTGCTTTTCTACATCTCTGAATTTAGCTTTCAAACTGCTACAGAGAGGAATGTATTCCATTTTGAAGGTATCAAAACTCATTCTTCTGAGGATCGTTGTAGTGCCATCATCATAGTAATGCCAACTTCTAATGGTTTCAACAGTGTATGTTGTGAAGAAAACTCTGTCTAGCAACTTTTAGTGGGTTTCTAATTGGACAAATGGAAGATTGTCAGTGCACCATGCATCTCATATGTCCTATTGTTGGGCATCCACGAAAAAATGCCAACTCTTTTCTTTCTTGTTTTCATGAATCTCCAGCACTGACCACGACTCCTGAAGCTTCTTCACAATCTCCCACTTGATGATATTTGGAAACTTCTTAATGAATGACAAATCTCTCATGGATGATCATTCTTTCTCTTTTTCTACACTTTAGTTTGTTCCCAAACAATCTGCCACCAAGATGCATGTCTCTGTTGCTTCAACACAAAGAGGAAATATCTACCATACAGAGCATGCATCAAGATGGTTATATATTTCTGCCATTTTGGGATGAACTTCTTGTGGAAAGTGGATTTGGAAATGAGAATCTCCAATTTTTCAATGGTAGTGTTGGGGGTAAATGTGCCTCCGCCTAGCCACCCGTGTATTACTACACTTACAGTACCCGCCAACTGCACACTGTAGGTGACGGATGCCCATCACAATCACTTATTCTTTATTCTTTTAGTGATAGTTTGAATAAACGAAGGCCAACCACACATTGTGGTTGTTTGAGTTTCCACTTTGAGTTTCACACACTCTCTCTCTTGCTCTTGCTCTCCATCCGCCATATCTCTCACCACCAAGCTTCTTCCTCCTGGGTTCCACTTCCCTTTCAACTAGTATTAGAGCAAAGGCATTGGAGCTTGCCCGACATTCTCTTCAGCCCAAATTTGAAGAGCTTCAACCTGAGCCTCAACGGCAGCCATGGCACCTTCATTTGCAAGTATGTTTTGATCTCCCGCCTCCTCCCCGAGCTTCTAGACTTCCATTGGCACCTTCTAGGGCTACATCAAAGCCCGCTCGATGTTGCCAAGTGCTCCAGAGCACTATTGAATAACCCCCAACCCCAAGGAACAACCAATGCAAAATGCAGTGCATTTTTAGGGGGCTGGGCTGATCTGTTCCTAACATTTTCCGCTTCTTCCCCGGCTTCTCGCCACTCTTGCCAACCTTCCCGATCATTGTTGGACTCCCCAACATTAGTTCTTTTCTCTTGGTGATCAATTTGAGTGCTTTCCTCTTCAATCATTGCTATATACACAGTCCCAGGACTATCAAAACAGGGCAGCACTTGACATTTACTATTTGATTCTTCTTGGCGTTGCCCATTTGATGCCTATTGATGCCCGGTGATGCCCAGATGTTATGGGATGCTATGTCTATGCTTTGGGACTGATTTGGAGTAGATTTGGGCACCAATTGAGCTTCATTTAACAATAAATATGCTACTATAATATAGTGGGTTGAAGCCCATTTACTTGGTGTATGCATTGGTTCTTGGATACGGGGTGCTTACTGGAGATTTGAATGAGCATACCAATGTATTTGGAGATTGCCAAATGCTTCTTTTTGGTTCCGGAATGCTTTTGAGCTTGGATTAGGCTTTGACTTGGTTGTCCTTCACTGGCATTTGGCTTCAGTTGGCATGTTTTGGACCAGTTTATGCCTATTGTCATTGCTTGACATTTAGGCTTCTTGCATTTATGCTTTGGACAGATATGGATGCCACTTGGTTTGCCCATGCTTGACAGTTACTTGGAGCTTTGACCTCACATGTATCTAAGCATTTTGGACCTACTGGGCATTACATTTGGTTGTCAGTTACATGCTCTTTGAATGATTTTAGGCTTATGCTTTACGGGTTTGAGATAGCTTGGGATTTATGCTTTGGATGTACCCTACTGGGATTTGGCATGTTTGATGCAATGTACTCCATGTATTAGAGCATTGCTTGCTCTATTTGCATCTAACTTTACTTCCAGTGTGAGACTCTTGGTATATTCGGATGTACACAGAGTCTTACTTACACTTGAGCTTGAGCTTGTGGGACTATTACATGCATTTGCTCTCTTGAGAGCTTTATGTCTGCAGTTAGTCTATAGTGGGCTGATTTGATACGCCTATTGGGGCAAGCACCTATCTCTATCATAGGTTTGTTAGTTTTGTATGCATCTTGGATGGTTATGAATTGAGCTTCTTGCTCTATTAGTTGTGCTTATGCTTGGTCTCTTCTCTTACCTCGAGACTCATTACATGCATGACTTTTAAACCTATGAGATGTCTCTTGCCTAACAAGTTATTGGTTTGACAGTTCTTGGTACCTTCTTGCCCCTTGACACTCATTGTTGGATATATCTTGCTACCTGGTAGTTTCAATGACATATGTTTTAGTGATTGCTTCATTTTGGGACAGTTTTACATACTGTTGTAATTTATTCTAGCAAGCTGAAATCTATAGATTTCGAGCACTTCTATGAGGGTAACGCTTACTGTTTGATGTTATTTTGGTCATATTTGGTGGACACGTGGTTCTCTTGGTGATATCCACTCTTTCAGCCAGTTCTAGTAGTGGTTTTAGTGTATTTTTGCTAATTACAAAAACCTAAAATTTTGGTTTTTTGCTTTGATTTGGGACAGTATGGCTGGTCATCTGAAAGACATAGCTCTCTTTAACATTGACAAGTTGGATGGTACCAACTATGGGTATTGAAAGTCCTAGATATGGCAGGTTTTGGTGCAGAAATTGCATATTAAACCCTTGCGTTTCAAGGGTGTTAAACCCGAAGATATGGATGATGATGTTTGGATGGAAGTTGATGAGCTATGCAAGTCTACCATTATCTTGTCACTCTCAAAAGAGGTCCATCATAATGTTGTTGAAGATGTGAATATGAGTGCATGGGATTTATGGGAGAAGATTCAGGAGCTTTATGTGCAGCAGAGTCTTCCATCACAAATGTATTGGCTGAAGCAGTTAATGGACCTTCGCATGAAGGAGGGGACATCCCTATCATCTGATTTCAATCAGTTTCATGCTGATATCATGAAGAATCTGTTATCACGGGGTATTGAGTTCAAATACAACTTGCACCCGTTGTTTCTGCTTGGCACCTTGTCTGAATCATGGGATGTCTTCCGTACTGCCATATGCACGAACAAGCTTGATGGGATGAAAATCAAAGATGTTGAGAGTGCTTTATTGACTAAGGAAATCAATAGGAGAAACAATGATGCTTCGCGCTCTTCATATGCATTGACCGTTAGAGGTGGCAGACATGGCAGGCATGATAATGATCATAAGAGCAAGGACTCCCAAAAGTCCAGGTCCAAGTCATGTGGTCGTAGTAAGTCCTGTGGACAGAAGTCTGATCTTACCTATGATTATTGTGGGAAAGCAAGATATATTAGGCCACAGTTACATAAGATGTGTGATGATAAGCGCAAGGAAAAGGGAAAAGAGAAAGTGCAGGAAAAGTCTTCTGAGCGTAGTATTGTACTTGCAAAGTCTAGTGTGAAGATAGAAGAGGTTAATGTCATGCAAGCCATTGATTCATATGAAGATTACATACTTGCAGCTTCTTCATGAGATGCATTATAGGCTTCTAAGATACATTCTATGTATACACAGTGCTGGCTTTTGGATTCGGGTGAGTCATTTCATGTAACACCATGTAGAGATTGGTTTCATACCTATCATACCATCTCTGGTTCTGTGCATCTTGGTGATGACAGGTCTCTTGACATTGTGGGCATTGGAGATGTTAGACTGCAGTTTTCTTCTGGCAGTTCTTTTGTTTTGCATGATGTACGCCATGTACCTGCATTGACTCGCAGCCTTATGTCAACTCGACAGCTTGATGATGCAGGGTATTTTGTGTATTTTGGAGACTCTGCATGGAAGATTACTCGTGGCAGGCTTGTGCTTACAAGAGGTGCCAAGTCTGGCAGCCTCTATTCCTTACTTGTATCTGGAGCTACCTTGGATCATGTTTTGTCTATGGGTTCTATCCCCCATGTATCCCTTTGGCATGCTTGTTTGGGGCATATGTCCCTTAAAGGAATGAAAATGCTTTGTGCTTTGCAGTATCTTTGGCCTTTTGGCTCTTCGCATTTTGATTCTTGTGATCATTGTTTGTATAGTAGGTAGACTAGAAATACACATAAAAAGTTTGGTAAGAAACGCATGGATGAGCCCTTTGCTCTTGTGCATTCAGATGTATATGGGCCCATGCCCTGTCAGTCACTCGATGGGGAAAAGTACTTTGTTACTTTCATAGATGATTACTCACGTATGGTTTGGGCTTATCCCATCAAGAGAAAATCCAATGTCTTAGACACATTTCAGCGTTGGCTTGCATTAGCAAAGAACCAGTCTGGGAATAGGCTAAAATGCCTAAGGTCAGATAATGGGGGTGAGTATATATCACATGCTTTTGAGCAGTTTTGTGATGAGCGGGGTATTAAGTGTCAGTTGACCGCCCCTTACACCCCACCCTAGAATGGTATGGCTGAATGCATGAATAGGACCATTCCGAAAAGGGTCTGTAGTATGCTTAGCGAGGCTGGCTTACCACAGTACTTTTGGGCTAAGGCAGTTACTACTGCAGTGCATCTCATTAATAGGTCTCCTAGTTGTGGCATTGACTTTCAGGTTGTAGAGGAGGTATGGGCAGGCAAGCCCCCCTCTTATGATAATTTGCGTGTCTTTGGATGTGAGGCATTCTGCCATGTGCCCAAGGATAAATGCAATAAGCTAGATCCTAAAAGTGTGAAATGCATTTTCATTGGCTATGGAGATGCAGGAGAGATGGGTTACCATCTATGGGATCTGCAAGCACGGAAAGTGATTCGCAACCATGATGCCATCTTTCATTAGGACAAAATGCATATGCAGCTTGAGAAAGTGGTTGAGATACCCAAAGCTATCTTTCAGGAGGAGCCACACGCTCCCGTTCAGCCCACTCCACGGCCACCTACACAGCGTGCAGCATCACCTGATGCTCATGGCTCAGATGTTAGACATGCTGATGTTAGACATGATGCCGGTCAGGCAACAGAGCCTGGGTTGAGGTGCTCTACTAGAGATAGACGACCTCCTGACTGTTTTATGCCCCCTATGGATTATTGGTTACAGATGCAGGAGAGCCTCTCACTTATGATGAGGCTATTCACAGGGGTGATTGTCATCTTGGGAGAAGGCTATGCAGTCTGAGCTTGACTCATTGCATAAGAATCAGACTTGGGATTTGGTTTTCTTGCCTCAGGGTAAGAAAGCTTTGCCATGCAAGTGGGTGTACAAGTTGAAAAGCACCCCTGGACACAGCTTGACCTGGACTTTTACCAGATGGATGTCAAGATGACTTTTTTACATGGGGACTTGCATGATGAGATTACATGGAGCAGCCAAAGGGCTTTACAGACCCTGGCAACACCTAGTGTGCAAGCTAAAGAGGAGTTTGTATGGCTTGAAGCAGACACCTAGAAAATGATACCATAATTTTGATGCATTTATGCAGTCACAGGGCTATAGCCATAGTGCTATGGATACGTGCTTGTATACAAAAATAGCCAATGACGGTTCTTTACTGATTTTGGTACTCTATGTGGATGACATGCTTTTAGCAGGGACAACTCATGACGAGCTAGATGCTCTTAAGGCTCAGCTCAAGAAGAGCTTTGAGATGAAAGATTTAGGACAGGACTCTCATATACTTGGTATGCACATTACGCGCGATAGATCTCAGGGACTACTCTATCTGTCACATAGGGACTACATTCATAAAGTCCTTGAGTGCTTTCGCATGCAGGATGTTAAGCCTATTGGCTATCCATTACCTTCTCATGTGAAGGTTTCACAGGACAATTGTCCACAGAAAGATGAGCAGAGGGCCGAGATGGCCAAGATTCCCTATGCATCAGCCATGGGCAGTCGTATGTATGTCATGATAGCTACCTGTCCAGATATTGCTTTTGCAGTTAGGGTTCTGGCACGTTATATGGCTACACCTGGCAAGAAACATTGGGATGCCATGAAGGGTATCATGAGGTAGCTGAAGGGCACAACAGATATGTGTCTTTGCTATGGCAGCTAGGATACAGGAATCGTGGGGTACACTGACTCTAATTATGCAAGACATGCAGATAGTAGGAAGTCTACTTCTGGCTATGTGTTCACTTATGTTGGAGGGGCTACCTCTTGGATGTCTAGGGTGCAGAAGTGTACGACCCTTTCTACTACAAAGACCGAGTATATTGCAGCCACATAGGCTTGCAAGGAGGCTATCTCGTTAGGCCATTTGATTGCAGACCTTGGGGTTTTACATGGGTTCAGCGGGGAGAGAGAGGGAGAGGGCAAGGGGGGCCTCAATCACAATCCCTTAGACTCTCACAACAACAGAGAGCAGGAGGGCGTGCGATGGCCCCTCGGTAGAGCACCCTACAGCACCTCCCACGCCGTCCCACCCAACAGGATCACAGACCTCCACCTCCACCACCCACGAAGGCGTCACAGGCCCCCCCACTAGAGATCCCACAGTCCACCACACCCACCCCCTCCTGAGGGATCCCCCCCGATCCCATCCCACAGTCCCCCCCCCCCCCCCCCCCCAACACTTGCCTCCTCCCCACCTTCCCCCCCATTGATTAATCCCTCTGATCCCCACCCACTACATGTGATCTCCCTCCCTTTCCCCACCCATCCCTCCCTTTCCATAGGGGATGACAATCCTCATACGCCATGCGAAGACAAAACATATTGAGGTGAGATATCACTTCATTTTCGGGGTCATTGAGGATAGGTCTTTTGACCTTGTCAAGATTTTGACTGAGCAGAATCTTGCAAACTTGCTCACGAAGATCCTCACTATCGAGTGCTTTGCCTTCCTCAGGAGATTGATGGGCATTGGATGAGATGACATCTTTTTTCTCATCATGTAGTACATGTGTACATGTTGTACTATCTTTTCTTTTTTCTCTCTCACTGGGGCAGATTTGCCTTTAAGTGGGAGGTTGGTGTTGGGAGTAAAGGCACCTCCGCCTAGCCGCTCGTGTATTACTACATTGACAGTACCCACCACTGCACACTACAGGTGGCGAGTGCCCGTCACAGTCACCCATTCTTTATTATTTTAGTGATAGTTTGAATAAAGGAAGGCCCAGCCACACATTGTGGTTGTTGGAGTTCCCACTTTGAGTTTCACTCTCTCTCTTGCTCTTACTCTCCATCCGCCCATAGCTCTCACTGCCAAGCTTCTTCCTCCTGGGTTCCACTTCCCTTTCAGGTAGAATGAACTTTGCAAACATCCATTGAATTCTTCTTTCCTTGGCAATGCCATTTCCTTCATTTTCAGTCTCTTCTAATGCTTGTTAATGGCAATTTTCCCCCACTGCGCACAAAAAACATAGAGTCCCAAGAGACACACTAAGGAAATAGGGTTTCTACTGCAAGAAAATCTATCTTGTATCATCAACAACCATCTTTTTCATCTTTTATATAATCATAACAAGGAAAAGAACACCAGGAATAAGAAATCTTCATGCAGCGTCATAAAAACAATTCTCCCACAGCTTTAACTTTAACAAAATCCACCATTCTCTTCATATTCTTCATATAATTCTTTGATAGACATGGAAAATAAAAAATAATACTCCACTTTAAATGGAAAAATATCACATATGATTCATCTTCAAAGTTTCCATATCCTCCTCTCACAATCTCTCATAAATAGATACATTGTTTTACATAGAATTGGTTATCTCTGACTCTCTCTTTCTCTCTCAATCAATAGTGCATCATCTCCTCACTAAAATACTCAATAATCACTCATAATAATCCTTCTTTGTTCATGGATACCTCTCCCAAGAGGTGTGTCTGATATGAAAGGCCACTAAAGCCACTACAGTGACTCTTCATAGCTCATCATTATCACTTCACTCCAGTCTTCTCTTGAGTCTTTAGCAGTAGCTGCTGCTTCTTCCACTTCCTTGAGCTCTTTTGAAATTACATTTACCTCTTTCGAAGGCTAGAAAAATTTCCCAAAGTATCACATACATTCACAGAACACTCATAGAGGCATACAGAACATAATAGAACAGGAGCAAAGGCCCTAACAGAAGCTCAACAGAGGGTTACAAAAGGTCCCACTCCTACCCTTCTCGGATATGGCATGAATGTTGGATTATTTCTCTCAAAGGGTAGGGTGTTACAAAAAGACATCTAGGCGTCCATGTTCACATAAAAAATACGCCTCCTCCATGTGGGTTGGCACTCGTAGCCCTTCACAGCCCTAGGCACTTCAAAAACTTTATCTTGCCAAAATTTTGCATCCTCGGTCCCCCATAGGGTAGGATTGTGATCTCTCTCTGAGGTCCATTTGTCTCTAGTCGGCTTCGCACATTTCTCACCTATTCCACCACCTTTACTGGCAGTACTCTGCACAAGTTGGTGGGACATCAGAAATTAAGGTCAAAGGGCCTTCTACCAGTTTCCGGTTGCTCCCAAATCACAAGTTTGGCATTGAATCTCCCTGGGCTGTCATCCTAGCTTGGTGGGATGGCTGTCGTCCTAACTTGGTGGGATGGGTGTGTTAGCACCACTACTGGCTTGGCATTCAATATTTTCCTTACATGCTCCACCATTCGTTGCTTCTTCCTCTTAAGTTCTGCTTTTCTTTCAACATAGGTGTCTACCTGATGTTGCTGTTCGTGGGGAAGGAGGCTGTGGGATAAGTTCTTCTTCGTGAGGTCTCATGTCAAAGCTTATGCTAGCCTCTTCTCCTTGCTGGCTTGCATGTTGTGTCCCCCTCAACTAACCCTAGTGCATCGACTTCTTGTGGGTTCAATCTTGCTTGCAATATACAGTTTTGTTTCTTTTCAAGGCCAAGGCTGACACCCACGAGTTGCACTAGCATTTGTAGGCCTGCTCTCAGGGCCCTACGTGCAATCCCTAGCTTCTTCTTTATGGAGTCAACGGCCTCTCCTTCCTCCATTTGAGTGACATCCAGCAATGTGTTCAGGAAGGCACATTATTGGTCTTTAAAACTCACTTGGGCGGCCTCTACTCTGCTCTAAGCTAGCACTTTGTCCTTTTCCACCTGAGCCAGACACTGTGCCAAACCTTTGACTTTTCTCTCATTATGGTTCGCCCAGTCCTCTACTCTTTTCTCCATTTTCTCAAGGCTTTCTCCTTGCTTTTAGTATCATCAACCTCTACTCTTGATCTTCGATCTCTCTTTTCAGCCTATGTTGCTCATCCTACTTTAAGGTTCCCTCTTGCTTCAATTTCTTTGGTACCTACGTGACCTTTCCTCTCTCACCACCTTTAACTCCTCTATGGCTTTAAGGACCTTTTCCATCTCCCTCTTCAGGTCTTCATAGAGCCCTACGAGCTTGTCATTATGGCATTGTAGGCTCACTAAGGCTTGATTCTTTTCATCCAGCCCTGCTTGCCAATCCGTTTTTGCTTCATCCTTGGCTCGCAACTGCTCCTTCATCTCACTTATCTCCCTTTGGCACGTGGCTACTTGATGAGTTTTCTCTAAATGTGATGCAGCCATGGCCTCCTTTTCTACCTCTAGTTCAGCCACCATTGCCATCTTCTGATCTTCCTTTGCCTTCTCTAGTTGCGAGAGGAGCTCCTTGACGTATTTTTCATAGTCTATAGGTGGCAGCTCTGTCATGGAAAGGAACGTTGTGGAGGTTTTCCTCTTTTGATTCTTGGGATCTTGCTTAGACTCGGTGTCTGCTACCACCGGTCTTTTAGTTATTGTTATGGGGGCACCCTCTCCCATTCCTTGGGCCATTTCCTTATTAACAAAGTAATGTATCCATGCCATGAGGTTGGTAGCATCCACTTTGGACATGGAGCTTGGTGCGGATATGATTATGGGAGTGGTGGCAACTATGAGGGTAGGGTGGGATCAATCCCTGCCTTGCCCTTGCCTTCTTTCACTACGGTTGGCGTGATCTCTGGCCCTTGTGTGCTTGAGCTTGGTGAGCCTTCATCTTTAGATGGGCTCATGGCACCCAACTCATCCTGCCTACATAGCTACTCTATAGATAGGCATGTTGCTAGAGCCATGTCTTCATCTTCCTTCCTTTTCAACTCCTCCTCTTCTTCTGTTGCCTTCCTTTTCCTCTCTTTCTCAAATTTTCTTGATTCTTCCTCCAATCTCTTTGACTCCTCTGTTTCTTTCTTCTTCATGTCTTCCTCTTCTTTCTTAGACTCTCTTTTAGCTTTTTGTAAGTTAGCTTTTTCTTTTTTCCTTTTTTCCTCCTCGGCTTTCTCTTGTGAATCCTTCTTCTTTGATTTTTTAGGTTTTCATTGGCTACTTTGCATTTCTTGTTCTCCTTTCTCATCCTCACTGATCGTCCTTTCACTAGAGTGTGGCTGTTGTTCATGGTGAGGAGGTGACCTCTCTAGTATTTCTTTGACTCCTTCTTCTTCACCCTATCCTTCCCCCAATGCTTCCCTTATTATAGCTATCAAGACCCACCGAATCCGATGGTAGATGCCTTTGAGGATGATGCTTTTCATTTTTCCTTGATAGTAGGGGACTCTCCTCCTACTGGTCTCCCTCCTGCTGCTAGTGCTTTTACTGAAGACTCAATGGTCTTCCGCACAAAGCCATTTAGGTTCACTTTGTCAAGGGATCCTACTGCAATGCTCTCTAGCATAGGCATGTTGATTTGGCTCATTATTGAGTTGTACCTATGGCTGGAGAATAGTGCATGCATCATTTTGGCATGGAGCTAGATTTCAGGGTCGGGGATGTTTATCAAGTTGATGCCATCATTTATTTGTGTGGACCACCACCTTGTCCATTCCTAACATGGCATACACATCTCTCTTCGGTCGCCTTTCCACTTTATTGGCTAGGCCCAATGCTTTCTCCATGAATTCTGGGGTTAACTCAATCTGGACTTAGCAGGCTTCTTTTCTTTCTCATATTGTCACGATGCCACGATTTCTACCAAAGGTCCAGAGAAATTTCACACACTTCTCGTAGCCAACATCTTGGTCTACTGCTTCCATATACTTTTGTAGATGGCATTGTTCAACAATCTGCTTCACTGCTTGTTCCTCCATGGAAACATCCTCCAAGTTCAAGATGTGCTTGAACTTGAATTGCTTAAACGGCCTTGTTTCCATAGCAAGGCCATACTTTGCCTGCTCTTCTTCTAAAAACAATAACTTGTTGGCTTTCTCTTGACCTGCCATGTTGGGTGCCTTGTCATGAAGCAATGTTCACCACCATTAGTATTTTCAAAACAAATATTTGCAGAGGAAAAAGATCACATACTTGCAGAATTAAAATGCTTAATTATAGGATTAAACTTCTCCCTCAAGCAATCCATACATCCCAAATTTTATGACCCTTTTTCTTAATCATGAATTGGTTTTGATTTCTTTTCATTTGCTTTTGAGTTATAATCTTATTTCCACCTTACCCCCTCCCCTTGCGGAAAGAAGAATCCTTTCTAGGATTAAGGTTTGAGAGGTCAAGGGTGTTCAACGCTTGGTTGAGGTGTTTTACTTTTGCACGAGCCAATCATAGAAGTTTATAGATTAGCATATAGTGGTCCATGTCACAAGGACGGATGCCTACCTAAGTGTGATGTAGGTGAGAACATCCGTGAGGAAGTCATCAGAGTCAATTCGACTAGCAATGTGTAGCTCTTATTGAGTGAGAATTTGATCTAAATATGGGTGCCCTCTGATGTGGTCTTCAAGGGGTCGATTACCAATGGTGGTCAACACCCTATAGGAAGTTGGAGCTACATATAGTGAGTCATACTTCCTATTTTTGATCACGCATCTCTATTCCAGCGTTTGTCATGTCTTGGCATCCTTCTAGTGCATACTGAAGGCAAAGGGCGTACCATTTGCATAAGAAAGAGAAGTTTTTGTCCGCAAGCTGCTTCAACTTCTCAATTTCTTGGTCCATGGCAAGGACTTTGCTCTTGTCATAAGATGCGATAAGGCGATGTTTGCATGCTTGTTCAATGGAAAGCTCGGTGACAATGAGTTCCTCGACTATCTGGGTAGCTTTGACAAACACCAACTCTGATTCCTCCCATGAGCAAGGTAGCATTCACACTTCCATTACTAAAGGCTCATCCAAAAGACCTAGGTCTAGCCAATAGTAGCTTTTAGCCAGCACGGTAAATGTGGTATCCAAGCATCTAAGGCAAGCAACCAAGTCATCACATGTATTCTTAGCTAAGTCAATGGCCAAGGTTAGAATTGATCTCCACTGGTAAGAGGGTCTAAGGCCAAAAGGTGGCTTTGGTTTGGTTGGGCTTGATAGTTTAGCAAGTGATAGGTGCAGCTCTGGTTGTAGTTCCGATCGGGGGTGTGGCCTTGGTGTACTAGGCATGGCCGGTGCAGTGGGTGGCACGCTATTAGATGCTTGGGTAGGGATTGGGGTACTAGTAGGGAAAGGTTGAGGTGATTTATGAGTAGCGAGTTGCAATTTGGGTTGATGGACTTATTGAGTCTCGATAGGTTTAGGTTTTGGAAGGGTAATGGGACCTGCAACCAAAGGCTTTTGTGACGATGATGATTGATTCGTCTTGATGCATCGTGTGGTCAAGATTGAGGTGGTGTTTGAGTAGTATCCTTGGCCGTCTTGGCTTTAGGTATCCAAATCCAATTATTACCCTCGTAATAGCCTTGCGCTTCAATAAGGTCGTGGGGACCCATCACGACTTTTGACCGTTCGTCAATGCCTGTAGTTTCATCTAGACCTCCTAGGTTTTGAGGGAAGGTTACTAGCCTTGTGAGTATGTGGTTGGGTGCTCCTAGGCGGTGGTCTTGAATGTTTTGGCACCCATTTGAGCTAGTCTTCAAGGGTTTTAGCTTTGTGGTTGGCTTTTTGTTGGTGCTGAGGTTTGGCAAGTGGTGAGGAATCAAAACCCCCCTCCTTAGGCTTGATGGTGGGTTTCTCTACAGGTGGCTTTGTGGACTATAACAGAGTCACACATCCCTTGCTAAAGGCTGTGACAATTCGTGCATTGCCGATGGCCAAGTGAATGTGCTATGATGTTGACTGGTAGTCAACATCACAGTGGGCCTGCTTCTTAAAGGTTTGCCCCAACAACGATTTCGAGCTTGCATCTTTTGTATCTGGCAACACATAAAAGATCATGGGCAAGCTTTCAGACTCGATAGAGATTGCAACTTTGCACTTTCCGAGAAGTGCATATGATCGAATGCCAAATGGGTTGAGTTTAGGATTAGTGGGCTGTAACTGTCGTTTGCCAATTTAAGTCCAATGATCATGAGTCAAGACATTAAAGTTAGCACCCTCATTGATCAACGCATCAATGGCACGTGTCTGCTCGGTTTTAATGGTCATGCACAAGTAAGCCATCAGAGCAACTACTTCCTCATTCTTTGCTTCAATCTCCGTAATGGTGGCTACTTGTGCATTGACAAGGGCTTCTAGCATCGAGGATTTGTGAAGTGGATGCGTGGGGGCATAGTAGTTTTTTATGTGGCTGCCATAAAAGAAGCCTATGCCCTCACCTTCCAAGGTTTCTAGTTCCACATTATCGGTTCGGCTTATGGATGTAACCCTCTAAACTTCATTTTCTACTTATGTCCCTTGATCGAGTACAACAGTACTAAGTCTCCCTGTTTGAAATCTCACTAGTTAACATGTTTGTCAAACCATCTCTTGTGTTGTGCCTTTTCGCAGATCAGTGCATGGGTGGCTAGAAGCTGAGTCAATAAGCATTCTAGCTCAACTAGACATTCCATCCATGCTTCCTTTCCCTCCCATCTCTCTTGGATGGTGATTCCCAAGCTAGGGACAAATAATTCTAGAGGTAGAATTGCCTTCGTTCCCTAGGTCAACTTGAAGGGGGTCTGTCCCACAGCTGTTTTATAGGCTGTTCGATAGGTCCATAAGTCTGCATTAGCTTGTTATCCCAGTCGCTGCATAAAGCAAAGACTACCTTGGTTAGGACATTTACTAGAATCTTATTTGTTGATTTTTCCTGGCCGTTTGCCTGAGGGTAGTAGGGTAAGGATTTTTTATGGATGATCAGGAAGGTGGACAGGAGATGAGCAATCACCTCATTGATGAAGTGTGTGCCTTGAACATTGACAAGTTTGATGGGCAGCCAAATTGAGAGATTACCTGCTCCTATAAGAACGTAGCAGTGGTTTGTGCATCGTTCTTCTTGGTGGCTAGCTTCCGCCCACTTTGTAAGATAATCGGTGGCAACGATGATGTATTTGGCTTGCAAATATTGAGCCGTAGGACTGATAGGCCCAATAAAGTCGATCCCCCATTTCTTAAATGGTTGTCGTGCTATGATGGGACTTAGCTCCATTTTATCCTTGCAAACTGGCACCTTGGTCCATTGGCACTCATCACAGTGTTTCACGAATCGTGCCACATCTCGGAAAAGCATGGGCCACCACAATTGAGACTGCAGCACCTTGCAAGCTGTTGTATCTCCACTAAAGCATCCTCCTGCAATTTTGTCGCGGTCTCAACTAGTACATCGTGCATTTTGTGCTCACACATGCATCTCCACAGCAATCAATCTTGCCCTAGCCAATAGAGTTCACCTGCTATTAATTAATAGGGTTGGATTTTGAGAATGAGTCACCTCAATCGGGCCTTTTCTATGGGTTGGTCAGATAGTTTGTGCTCCATCACTTGGACTATGTCGTCTACCCAATATGGCATCAAGTTGGCTCTAAAAATGGCTCTAAACAGATCTCTTTTGCTAGATAGGGTTAATAGATGTGTGTCGGGCAATTTGTCTCCATGCCCTATCCAGCGGCTTCTCCGGTGGGTATGCAAGACATATGATCAGCCATATAGTATTGCTTTCCCTTGGAGAAGTCAAATTCGAGAAGGAGAAGTAACCATCAAGCTATGCGTCCTATAGTGCAGGGTTTGTTTACTAGATATAGCAAGGCTTAATGGTCAACAAAGAAAATAAAGGGTGTAGCTAGAAGATAATGCTGAATTTTCTTTAGGCCAAACACCATATCTAACCCCTCTCGTTCGGTTGTGGAGTAATTTATTTCTATATTCGTGAGTTGTCTGCTAGTAAAACTCATTGGATAGTCTAGATTGTGGTCACCAGGCTGGCACAACACAGCTCCAACTACATTTCGAAGCGTCAATATGAATATGAAAGGTTATGTTCTAGTCTGGGGCCCTTAATATTGGTGCGATGGTTAGAGCCTTTTTCAATTCCTCATATGTGTGCCGCCATTCCTAAGTCCATTTGAATATTATCAACAGCTTGTATAGGAGTCTAGCTATCAATGCAAGGTTTAGCACAAATCGTTGATAGTACCCTCTATAGCTAAGGAAGCACTAAACTCCCTTGTAATCGATTGGGGTGGGAAGATTGACAATAACCCTGACTTTCAAGAAGTCTGTGGTAATCCATTCTTGGACACCACATGCCCTAGGATGCATCCGTGCTTTACCCAGAACTGGCACTTTAAGGGGTTCAATGAGAGACGATATAGTTTGCATCATTCAAAGACTGCTCAGAGTTTTTCTAAGTGTTCCTTGCAGTTGGAGTGAACACATAAGTTGTCAATGAAGACCTCTAACTATTTCCTAAGCATGTCCTTGAATATTGTGTACATGAGCCTCTGAAAAGTAGGATGTGTGTTAGTCAACCCAAAAGGCACGACTATCTAGGTGAACACGCCCCATTCGATGGCAAAGGCAGTCTTGTACTTGTCATCAGGGTGCACTTGCACCTGATTGTATCCTAAGAAGCCATCCACAAAACCATAGACCTCTTTGTCCACTACTCTCTCGAGCATGTGTTCAATGTATGGCAATGGATAATTGTCCCACTTGGTAGCAACGTTTACCTTCTTATAGTTGACGCACACTCTAATATTTCCATTCTTCTTCAATACAATCACTATGAGCAAGACCCAGTCCGTGTGCTCAATCTAGTAAATGAATCGTAACCTTAGTAGCTTGTCAATTTCTTCCTTGACAGTGTGAGCATTCTTGGGATTCATAGAGTATAGTCGCTGCTTGACCCTCGAGCGTCATGGGGATTCTTGAGATTCATAGAGTACGATCATTGCTACTTGACCAGCGTTGCATCGGGGGTCATGTGGATATTATGAGTTATGACACTCAAATCTACCCCTTTTAGCTCATCGAGGGACCAAGCAAAGATGTCCATGAACTCTCGTAAGAGAGCAATGAGACTTGCCTCCTCTTCCTTAGTCAAGTCATCGACAATAAAGATAGGTCAGGATGTCTCCTCTTCCTTAGGTAGATGGAGCCCCAAGAGGAACACCAAGGAAAAAGGGATTCTACTACAAGAAAATCTATATTAACATCAACAAGCTTTTATTTCATTCTTTTGACCATCAAAACAAAGAAAACAACAATTCTTCATGCAGCATCATAGTAGATATCTCTCACGGATTTGATAGAATCAACCATAATCTTCAACATCTTCATAGAATCCATCAATAGAACAAATAATATAAAAGAATAAACCATCTTTGAATGGAAATCAATCACATATTATTCATCTTCAATGTCTTCATAGTTCTCTCTCTCAATCTCTCATATACAATTACATTGTTTTGATAGAATTGGCTATCTCTGGCTCTCTCTCTCTCTCAATAGTACATCATATCCTCACTACTCTCAATAATCCTTCTTAGGTCATGGATGCACCTCCCAAGAGGTATGTCTGATATGAAGAGTCACCAGAGCCACTATAGTGTCTTTTCACAGCTCACTACTGTCACTGTCACTTCAATATTCTTTTCAGCCTTCAACAGCTGCTTCTTCCATTTGTTTTAGCTCTTTTGAACTTAGATTCATCCTTTCCAAAAGTTAGAAAACTTTTCCAAAGTCACACATACATTCTAAGAACACTTATAGAAGGTCTACAGAACAAAACAGTACAGTACAGTACTAGAATAGCTATAGAACAGTTATAGAATAGAGACAGAGTAGAGACAGAGGCTCTACAAAAGGTTTACAGAGGGTTACAGAAGGTCATCAGAACCTCATAACTCATACTAAAACCATTCCAAACTATCAGAAACTATTCAATAGGCTTCCAAAACATCTCAATCTTCATCAATCATCAATCCATGCTTCATACAGAAGAAAATCAGAACAAAATAGAAGCTATACATAAGGTATACAGAACCAATCAGAACCTCAACAAAACCTATCAGAACATCACAGAGTTTCATTTCTCTACTAAAAATCATCATGATCTTCCAAAACATAATCATTATCATCCAAAACACTCTCAAATACTTTCTTTAACAACCATACATCACTGTAAATCCATCAAAAGTCAATCATTCAGTCCTAAAAAAACAACAAAAATCAGTCAAAAATTCAGTCTTTTTCCACTCTCAACATATCCCCACACTTAGAAAGGAAGCATCCTCGCGACCTAAGGAAAAGAAGAATATAAGTTCATTAAAGAGCTGAATTTTATCTTCCGTAGGATCTTCAAAAATCTCGCCAAACCATGACCCCAACTTATCACCTGTATCTCTGAAAAAAATACTACTAAAGGAAAACTTTGTTATTCATTAACTCATTTGATTAATCATTTAAAAATTATAACAAATTTGTAAAGGATATAAGAGGTTCTTCTTTAGCTTTGCACCATAGGCTTTCCATCCACTATCACCATCAATAGTTTGAAAAGAGCTCTCGAACAAATTATTCTCAATTAGCATGAACCCATCACATACAATTAACCCACAACACACACACAAAATACTAACACAACCATCTGAATGACATCTCCAAAAAGGGATATATATATAATTAAGAATCATCCAAAATACATTGCAAAGGCATTAATGAAGGTGATTCCTTTTGAAGGCTTGGTGGTTTCGAAAACGATCCATGGAGAAGGACTCATCTACAAATGTCTTTGGAGGATTTTGAAAGAACTGCAGGTAGCACATCCTTTCTAGCAAAACAAATGTCTTTGGTGGTATCTGCTAGGGAGACATAGGGCATGAAAATAGAGGACATCCAACTGTTGGGAATCAATGTTCACATTGACATTCATACAAAGCTTTGGAATGGCCTTTTGATCATTATGGGAATGCCTATGCATATATGCTAGATACCAAGCAAAATGAGCTGTTAATCTCACTGAAGGATCTAGAGATTGTGAATATTGGTGAGCAAAGTGAAGGTAATTCTGGTATGCTTGACTAGCAGTAGTCTAGTCCCTTGGAATTATTGGCTAGTTTATCTGTGGTCCCATAAGAGAATCACTCGAGCTCCATCCTCTTCTTCTGGAAATCTGTTGATCAAATCCATTGTATTCACTAACCAACTGAGGGGGTTGAGAAATAGAAGTGGCAAGAGATGGAAGTGGAATAAGTAAAAGTGGATGAAGAGATGGGTAGGAAAAATCATAAAAGGAGGAATAAGATAAAGAAGGAGTGGTTGAAAATTTAAGTGAATCAGTTAGGAAAGGTGTCAATTGATAAACAGGAAAAGTAGACAGTATATGGATAGATGGAGAAGGGCAAGGTGGAGAAGGGGTAAATACTCTATCTTCGATAAAAGAACAATAGGTAAATATAGGAATTTGAGGAAAACCCTGAGGTTGGAAAAGAAGAGGTAAGATTGCTGCTGAGTTGGTTTGATAAAGGGAAAGATAGGTATCATAGCGATGAGCCATTTGTTGATAATACAATAGGCTAGGAACAGAGGGACCTAAGACAGATATTCTCTGATAGGCATAAAAAAAGGATGAATCAAATGGATGGTTTTTGGAAAGATAAGCTAAGAGATCCACCCTTAGTTAGTTAGTGCTCTACACATAGGTAGAAGTTGTATTCTGACGTCGATTTAGGACCACAGAATCAATCATTGAGTGCCATGAATTGTCATGGCAAGTAGCCACTTTCAAGGAATAACATTGAAACATGTCATCTATCCGTAACTTCAAATAGTTGACATATAAGACAGCTTGCAAAACCACATCCCCCACATACCAGGCCATATCTACTTCATCTGGAATCAACAGATCTCCTCGTAGATACATGTAAGACAGCCACATGGTATCTGTCGTCACAGAATCTTTAAACACCATACAGACCACTTCTGTTAGCAAATCAGTAGACCAAGCCCCACTCCAACCATTCTCTGGAAGAGGAAGATCCATCATTGAAAGCTTCATATAGAAGGCCAACTTCTGCAAAACTGATAGTGGACAAAGAAAGAATGGTCCGGAGGAACATACTTTTGAAAGTGCTCAAATGTAGACCATAACAAATCCGTCTTAGACTGCAATCTTTCCACTTTATCTTGAAACAATGGACACAATGTGGCCTGTCTCTCGAGAACTACCAAGTCTTACTTAGAGATAGAAGGAATCAGAGGAACATTGGGGCTTGGAGGAACGGACCGTGACTGTGTCAGTTGGTCTTGCAACTACTTAATTTGGATGCTTGTGATTCCAATGTATTATGAGCAGTCTGTAAGGTTGACAGTTTTGCATCTAAAAGAGTCTGAAACTCTTGAGCTTCTTTAGACATTCTCTCTTTCTCCTCTAAGACTCTAGTGACCTCTGACTGAGCTTCTGTTAACTGAATCTTCAAAGAAGATATTTCTTCTCTCTGGGTCTCAATCATTTGGGTTTGCTACTCCATCTGCTTAAACAGATATGCAAGTGTGTCTTTAGCAGAGGCTAACTCTGAGGTTGCCTTATGCAACTGGTCTTTGGATTGCATTAGTTCTTCATAAAAAGAAGCATACAGTTGTTGAACACAAGCTGTCACTGAAAGTTCAATCGAACTTTGGATGTCTTTACAAAGGAATGGAATAGCATCTCTTGATACTAAATTGTTCAGTGAAGGGACTAATATGTCCAAGGAACCCTCTCTATGTGCCCTGAACAAATTGTTACATGTGAGGTAGGCAGGGAGGTCACTGCCAGATGTAGTAGGAATTGTTACTGAAGGAAGAAATGAGGGAGTTTTATCTGCCACACGCTTCAAGCACTTCCACTGAATGACCAGTGGAGGAGGGGAATCAAGATCCTCTATGTCAATAGGTTTTGACTCTTCTGGAGGTGGAGGGGGAGGTATTGGATTAGATGGAGGAGGTGGAAACACACCCTTCTTTAGGCCTGAGTATGTCAAGAAAGCATATAGGTAGGATCCATAAGTGACATTTGTGACATTCTCTCTGGTTACTTTGACAAAATGTTGGTCCACCTTTGTAAGCAGGTAAGTACTCCAATCAATAGCCACCCCTTTTAACACCATCTTGAAAGCTGTGAAGAGCTCTTTGGACAAATAATGGGATGGTGTTTTGGTAGGCATAAACCTGTCTTGGAGGAACTGGCAGACTAACTTCCAAAGAGGACCAGTGATCATGGAAAAAGATACTCTGGAAGTGTTTATCACTTTCTTGACATCCAGAATCTCTTTGGTCTGCTTCTGTAACAGCTTGAAAATCTCATCGTTGGAGAATAATTGTCTAGTTGTAACAAAGGGCTCTCCTTTGTAGGGAAGAGACAGAGCCTTCCCTAACCCTCGAGGTGTCAATACCATGGAAGCACCATGAACTAGACCCGACTTCTTGTTGTATGATGCAAGGAGCTCATCACACATGGATGGATCATCTGGAATCAATGGGAATGAAGCAGCCATGTAAGTCACGAGTTCGACTTTCGCTATAGGCTCAAAAGCCAGTAGGGAAGAATAATCCCTACTGATCATCGGGACATACTGGATAGGAGGAGGAGTGTGAGGCGCCATTCAAATGGAAAACACACACACCACAACACAGACAATCACAAAGAATGCCTGCAAAACAACCAAAATAGCTATAAAAAAGAAATCAATCAAAAGAAGGACACACACAAACGTAACTAACCAATTGACCACCCCAAACAATCCACATCCTAGAAAAAAATTGGCATGACCTCTACACATATGCAACCGAAAACTTCATATGCAACAAGCAGGCACCTAAAACCCCGTATCAGGCAAGAAAGAAAGAAAAACTACAAACCATACCCGTAATCGTAGCACATAAGCAAACCATAATACCGGAAAAATCTAAATCAGGACTTGACCATAACTTTGACCCACAATCTCAGCTAAGAGGACTTTATGCGTCCATCCCACGAAGCGTGTTTATTAAAAAGAGGAAAAAAGTGCAGTGAGGGGAAAGTGTTTTAATGAAGGATTCATTTTAAGAAATTATTAACAATGGGTGACTTTTTATTAGGTTATAAACCTTAATAAGAAAACGGCAGTTTCTTCTTAAAATTTTAATTACAATTTATTAAGGTGAAACGGTGCTTTATCGAAACCCGGACTACAATTCCCAGAGTGGGATCTCTAAATGCAAATTCATTAATTAGAAATTAATGGTGATGTGGAGCGCTTTTTTGCCAGCGCGTCCTTTTTTGTGACGGCTGGTTCATTTTTATTAAAAACTAAGGTGCCTCTGAAGCGCACGTAGCGCGTGCAAAGTGAACAACTGGTTGATTTTTAAATTATTAGAAACATTGCGTGTTTAGCACGAATGCGCGTGAAAAAGTGGGTGAATATAGTTCATTTCAGTAATTAATTGTGGTTAAGGGATAATAAAAATGAATAAAGCTCAAAAAATAAATATCTAGTAGAGGTGTGTATGCAATGGACTGAAGGCACGGAGTAGTCCCCCAAATGCAAGGAATCCAGTGAAAAAAAACAAACACCACTGACTGGAAAAAATAAAGCACCTTAGTGTTTTTGTTTTATTTGGATTTTATTTTTATTTTTCTATTTTGTTTGTTTGTAGTTTTTTTTTTCATCTTTGAATTTTAATTCTGTTTGTAATTGTATATTGGTTTGTTTGTTTTGTTATATTTTTCTTTTTCTATTTTGTTTTTTTTAAATTAATAATTAAATCGGGATATAGAACACATGAATATGTTGTGAAGTATAAGAGTAGAATTTCAACAATCTAGCAAGCGTCAACAATGTGTTGTAATTTATCCATGAGTTTCCAACTGATGTTTTTGGAATTTAAAATGAATTTTTATGAAGTGAAGTATTAAATTTAGGGGTTTTTTGGCTTCAAATAATATTTTTGCCATTTATGGAAATATTTTAAAGTAAAAAATTTGTGGAAAAGGGGGCAAGGAGGTTTGTGGAATTTTTTGGAATTTTTTTGGATTTATTCCTTAATTTTTACTAAATTTTAATAAATTTTACTCATTTTTCATGTATTTTTGAATGAATTTTCAGATTTTGAATTTTTTGCAATTTATTTTCTTAAATTTCCACATTAAAAAATATTCTGAATGATTTCAAAAATATTTGAAAATTTTTAGAATTTTTTTGGTAAATTTTCTGAATTTTAATGAATTTTTGGTGTTTTTATGTGTTTTATGTGTATTTTTATGTATTTTGCGGGCTCGAAAATAAAAGGCGGTACCCAGACTGCGTGTGAACAGTGGAGGATGACTGCGTGTGAATGGCTGACTACAATACTCCATCGCACGGACAAGTCGAAAGCGCGTCCTCGCGCGTGAACGCTCGCTAA
The DNA here is from genome assembly GCF_053477565.2 of Lygodium microphyllum. Classification (NCBI taxonomy): domain Eukaryota; kingdom Viridiplantae; phylum Streptophyta; class Polypodiopsida; order Schizaeales; family Lygodiaceae; genus Lygodium; species Lygodium microphyllum. The sequence continues at coordinate 10,948,955 of NC_141151.1, forward strand.
CATACACGTACACAGCGGGAAAACAACGGAGGAGGAAGGGCAGGAACAGGGGCTGACTGAGTAGGTTAAGTTAATGAAGTTAGCTTAGTCTGAGAAAGTCAACTAAGTTAGTTTAGTGTGTTAAATCAATTAGGTTAGTTAGGGGAGTTTAGTGTGTTAAGTTAGGTTGGTGTAAGTAATGTTAGTCTGTTTCATATGTGTAAGTCATGTTAGTGAGGGTAGTTTGTTAAGTAATGTTAGTTAAGCTAAGGTAAGGTTAGGTTAGTCTAAATAGGGTGAGTTTAATCTAACTAAGGTTAGTTTAAGTAACTATGGGTAAGTTAGTCTAACTATGGGTTGTGTAATCTAACTAGAGGCAAGTTAGGTTAACTATGGGTTAGGTAGATCTAACTAGGGGTTAGTTGTCTAACTAGAGTAAAGTTAATCTAACTAGGGTTAGATGATGTTAACTGTGGTGAGGTGATGTTAACTGTGGTTAGGTGATGTTAACTGTGGTTAGGTTAACTAACTCCTCCTCCTCCTCCTCTTCCGCATTTGTGGTGTGGTTGATTTGTTTATTTGTTTTTTTTAAATAAAAAGAAATTAAATGTGGGTGTGCAAAAGAATGCACCCCTGTCTCGCACGCATGCACGGGTGGGCGTAAAAAAATTTTGCAATGACGGGATCAAACGGGGCAGGGACGACAATGCACAAACCATAGACGCCACGGGGGTGTCCCGAGGTGCGTAAAATTAGAAACAGGCGCGTTCACGTGTGACACGAGAAACACGGTCACATGGCAAAAAGGGATAAAAATTAGTAAAACCCAAACCGTACGTCGGATCGAAAAACAAGAAGAAGGAAAAATGTGCTGGGAGACGAGGGGAAAATAATGGAAACATGCAACATAGGTCCGGGGAAAAATCAGGGTGTTCACGTGAGAAAAACACAAAAAACAAGCTCAAAAACACATACATGCATTAATAATAGAAAATCTGCACATCGGAACGAAGTGCAAAAAGAAGGAAAATTGTGCAAAACAAGGTGTGCAACAACCCTATCATAGAAAAACACAGTTCCGATCGAGATAGGATGCGTTCACATGGGAAAAACCCCCAAAACAAACCTGAAAATGGACTCGAAAATTAATACAGGAAGAACCTTGCACTAGAATAGAGGATAGTTAAAAGGAAAAATATTTGAGGGGAAGGGATTCATAGGCCTGGCACATCAAAACCCAGTTTGAAAGGAATTAGGAGGGGTTCACATGGGAAAAACATGAAAAACATACCCAAAAACACTTGGAAAAATTAATAACTAAAAATCCGATAGTCACAAGAGGGGGATGAAAAAGGAAAAAGTGGGGGAAATACTGACAGGGCACGACTGTCAAATTAAACTGAAATTATGGTGAAATTAGGGCAGGTTTACATGGAAAAATTGTGAAAAAGAGACACGAAAAGGGTCCAAAAACTCGCAAAAATTAATAATGGATGAACCGTGCATCAGAATGACACGGAGTAAAAAGGAAAAATATCAGGGGAAAGAGGTAGGACAGGTCAGGCACATCAGATTAGAGTTCCAAAGTAATAAAGATGCGTTCACATGGAAAATCGTCCAAGTTATGCTTCAAAAATTAATAACTCAAGAACCGTCCGTCGGAACATGGGTTGGTAAAAAGGAAAAATAGGCAGTTCAAAGGGATGATTAGGGCTATAAGGTTGGATTGGGATTCTAGTGAACATAGGGTGCATTCACATGGAAAAATCACAAAACAATGGATAAAGAAAAGCGGCCAAAGAACAGCTCCGAGGACAGGGTGAAATAGAATGGAAGGGTGGGGAAGGGACCCCATCAGATTAAAATGAAGTCATGGCAGAGATATATGATCAGAGCAGAGTATATGCATGGGGATATGCAACATAGATGCACAGGGACGCGTCCCCACACTTAAAACCTTAGCAGGAAGGGTAAACCGAATAACAAGGACCTAGTACCACACATCTGACCAACCACAACATCCCCACACTTAAGACATGACCGTCATTGAGAAACAGAAGGTGTAGGGTTAGAAGAACTTGGCCCATATTGTCGAGGAGGAATGTCGATGATTGAGGTTGTGTCTTGTGTCATTGTCGGCTGTAGGAGGTAACAAGGTGTCTTCACAGCACACGTTCTTCATGGTAGGGACCATGCGATAGCACCCAAGGAGATAGTTGGTGGGAGGAATCACAGGAAATTCATTGATGACGAGGGATATTGTACTCAACTCAGGATCACTCAAATGGAATGAAAGAGCAGTCACTCACCCCATGACTAACATTACTCGAGGAAATAATGATGAAAACCCATAGCTCACACCCAGTTTAGGAATGGACAAAGGAATGGTGTAGAGAGAGTATACCAGGGGTGCACAATTGATGGTGCATCAGTGCGCCCAACCCCTCTGGCATAGGTGCAAGCAGGAAGGCCAGGGAGCCTTGTAGTGCAGTGTACAGAATAGATTGACGCATCCTATGTTGATGGCAGAGACCCATCCAGTGGGTGCATAGGGAAACAGAAATGTACCTGACTCCAATCGTCGTAACGTTCCTCAATCCTCACCTCTCGATAATTGATTGAAGAAACTCCAGTCACACTCAACCCACCCTTTGTCTCACGCTCTGTTGAAAGATACAGAGGGCAGCCCTTTCCTGAAACCCATTGATGTAATCCTCACTGTCACTTGTGCAGAGGTTGTATGCATTGTGTGCAAGTGATGGTGCAACTGTGCATCCCGCCTTGTGCCGGCATACAGTGCAAGAAGAAAGGCCAGGGAGCCTTATGGTGCAGTGCATAGGAACAGATCGTGCTTTGTGCATTGAGAGGCCCATCCCGTGCATGCAACACTTCGTTCACACATCTCACCTCTCATTTGATTTGAAGGGAAAAACTGGTCACTCAACCCACCCTCTATCTCACACTCTGATAGATACAAAGGGCAGCCCATGCTCACGTCCCCATCCTGTTAGGATGAAAGCTCGCATCACTCAAGGGGTTAGTGGTGAAGATCATGTCGGCTATTGTTGTCGTTGGGATCTTGAGGAGGAGGCGTACCCAGGGAGGCAGCCTACAAATCTCATACTTCAATGACTTGTAAGAAAACTCATATGTTAAGAAGGACATATTGACTGATATTGCAGAGACAACGCATGAAGGGAGATGGCTTCAAATTACTTGTTGGAAAGGTTCTGTTGGTAAATCAGCTATCCTGAACTGCCGGGTGTTGCCACCTTTTCCACAGTCAGCTTCCCGCCCAAGGGTGTTTCCACCTTTTCTTGGAACGAGGCCTATTATGATAGGGAATTTCTTCATTTTCTTCCATAACAGTTTCGTTTTTTTTTTCTTTTTTTCTTTTTTTTCCCTTTTTTTTGTTTAAGAAAGAAAATGGTAGAAATACCATGTGTCAGGACCAACCTCGCCGTCGTTTGGATTAGACAAGAAGAGAATAAGGTCGGGTTGAGATGTTTCTGTGAGGGGCTAGCAAAACGAGACCGCCTCATGAGGAGAATCATAAGGGCTATTAGAAGCACGACAAGAAGGACATTGCACTGCCCAAAAGGGAAAGGGTAGGTCGACTGTGATTGTCAAGTTCCCCAAGGAGGAAAGTACATCTTCAAGCGATAGCCATTGATCAGGAAGGAATCATCAGAGGCGTCAACGGTCTACACCTGAATAGAGCTGTTAGGATTGACAGCAAGTACCTTATATGGGCCCATCCACTGTTGTTGAAGCTTGCTAGGAAACTTGCCAAATCTCGAATCATAGGCTAGAACAAGATCACATTTTTTGAACTCCTTGTGCTTGATGAAACTGTCATGATAGGCCTTGTGTCACGCTTGAGTGGTTTCCATGCACTGTAGGGCCATCCGTTGTATCTCATCCAAGCATTCCAAGTGCAGGAGATATCTTGTTAGAATCGAGCAAAGGATGCGATTGGTGACTTCAACTTGGCCATTGGCTTTGGGGTAGTAAGGAGTGGACTTACGATGGCAGATCTTATACAGCTCTGTCAGCTCCTCCATGATTTTGTAAGGGAAATGAGTACCTCTATCACTTACTAGCTCAAGGGGACTGCCAAAAAGGGTGATGATATTCTCGTACATGAACAGGGCTACGTTGTTACCATCATCTCGCTTCAGGGCTTTAGCTTCACACCACTTTGTGACATAATCTGTACATACTGAGATGTATCTGTTCTGCTTCTGTTTGGTGGGTGGATCAATGGGACCCACAAAATCAATCCCCCACTTCTCGAACGGCTTTAGGGGAAGAATGGGTTGTAGTGGCATGGCACTTGTTTTGGTAGGTTTCCCCATTCGCTGACAAGCATCACATCTCTTACATTAATCATATGCATCCTTGTGGAGGGTCGACCACCAATATCCTGCTAACAGAGCCTTCATGGCTGTCACTTCTCCTGTGAAGTGTCCACCACATGGTTCATCATGGCATACTTTCAATACTATGCCTATTTCATCCCTTGCAACACATCTTTGCAGCACTTCATATTTGCCTCTCTTGTACAATGCATCACCTAGCAAAGTGTAGGGGGCTGATTCTAACAGAAGCTTCTTCTTCTCACGGCTTGAGATTCCAAGAGGATACTGTTGAGTTGCCAGGAGGTTGGCTATGTCTGCATACCAGGGAGTAACTGTTTCAACTAGAAACAAGGAAGCATCAGGAAGGTCTAGGTCATCTTGTTCCTCTTCTTCTGTTTGAGGGATCTGTGATAGATGATCGGGTAGGACATGGGAACGGCCAGGCTTAGTGACCACTTCAAAATCGAACTCCTGGAATAGGAGTAACCATCTCATCAATCGTTCTTTAACATCTGCTTTGTTCATTAGGAAGGAGAGGGTTTCATGATCCACGTAGAACTTGAAATGCGTTGACAATAGATAGTGTCGAAACTTCTCCAGTGCAAACACCATTGCCAAGCACTCAAGCTCTGTCACTGTGTAGCTTTGTTCCCTATCAATGAACTTTCAGCTTGCATAATAAATGGGTTGATCTAATTTAGAGGGGCCCTTTTGACATAGGACAACACCTAGCCCTTCAACTTATGCATCTGTGTGCACAAGGAACTCCTTCGTCCAATTAGGAGGTTGCAAAATAGGTGCTTGGATAAGGCACTGTTTTAGGGTATTAAAGGCTTCTTCACAGCCATTAGTCCAAAGGAAATCCGCATCTTTCCTTAGGAGCTTGTGCAGAGGGGCTGCCTTGGTTGCAAAATGTGCAATAAACCTTCTGTAGTAGCCCACATGGCTAAGAAATCCTCTCAATTGCTTGAGGTTTGTTGGTGCTATCAAGACGGCAATCTTTTCAATCTTCGTCGGGTTTGTTGCAATCCCTTGTGCAGAGACAATATAGTCCAGAAGAACTCACGAGGAGATGCCAAAGACACATTTGTCGGGATTGAGAGAAATCCCATACTCTTAGCATCTGTCAAAACATTGCTCTAGGTGTCCCCAATGCTCACGGATTAAGCTATAGAGACAAAAGTCATCAAGATACACCTCAATGAAATCATGCAAATGATTCTGGAAGACAGCCATCATTACTCGTTGGAAGGTGGCTTACAGAGCCCAAATGGCATCACTCTATATGCATAGGTTCCCCATTCTATGGTGAAGGTTATTTTGGATTGGTCCTCTTCTGCGATTTGGACTTGGTTATATCCGTTGAATCCATCCAAGAGGGAATACAACTCATGGCCTGCCACAGTGTCCAATAGTTGGTTTGTAAAAGGGATAGGGAAATGATCCTTCTTCGTCTTCGAATTGAGCTTTCGAAAGTCGACACATATTCGAAGTTTCTCATTCTTCTTGGGTACTACCACAATGGGCGAAACCCATTCACTGTTAGCCATGGGATAAATGAACTCTACTTCAAGAAGTTTCAATAATTTGGCCTTCACCAGAGCAGAGTAATTAGTATTCATACGTCTTTGTCTTTGCCTTACAGGTTTGGCATCAGGCTCTAAGTCAATGTGATATTGGCATGCTGTGGGATCAATCCCCTTTGTATGATCAAGTAAACACGTCTAAGTTCTCTTTGAGTAGGTCTCGCAGGACCACTAGTTCTTCTTCTGGAAGATTGAGACCCACTTTCAGGTGATGTTCAGTACCGTCAGTATCTAGGAACATCACTTGTCTTTCACCTTCCACTTCGCGGATGAATGTCCCACGGATTGCTTCTAGATAGAGGTTTTACTCTTTCAAGAGAGTAATGTCCTCATCTGATGTTCCGCTAGAACCAGTGTCCTCCTTCTGAACAGATGACTTATTTGTCCGTTGAGATTGCTGGAAGGGTATGAGAGCTTTGTTTGCTTTTGTGTGAGTAGTAATTTCTTCTGGACTTAAGGATTCATCTTCAAAGGATGCGTCAAGGAATGTCACATAGCACAGACCTTCTAGAGGTCGTGGCTCTGAGGGCTTTGGCTTCTGTTGGCAGGGGGCATCATCATCATCTTTTCTTTGGACTGAACGGTCAGGGCGATAGGAGCCATTGGTGAACTTAATTTTTATGCTTTTAATCCATTGCTTATACAGATTCTGCATACTTTGTGGTCCATTGATCAATCCAAATGGAACCATGGTCATTCCATCCAGCACCCTGAGATCTTCGGTCTCTGAGGTATCTGTAGGGACATCAACAAGATCATCCATTATCAGAGGAAATTCTTCATCTGCACCTTCAAAACCTGCTTCATTTTCTTCCTCATCATTTTCATCCTCTTCCTCTGGAGGTTCTATCTCTACTTCTGTAGAGGCTATGTAGGAGAAGAACAGATCTTCTGCCTCTGCATCTGCTTCTGCTTCTGTCATAGCTTCTGATTTTGCTTCTGCCTCTAGCTTTGCCTCTGGCTTTGTGTCTGTTACTGTTTCTGTGACTGTCTTTGTATCCGCTTTGTCTTTGTTCTACCTCTACTATGTCTTTGTATCTGTTATTGCTCTATATCTATTTTGCCTCTGCTCTATCTCTACGACTATTATGTAACACAGAGAACAGTACATCCATGCTTCTATTTCACTGTCAGAGGTGATTTCAGAAGCCAATTCTAGCTGAGGCAAGAGGTATTCTCCCATGGACAATGATTTTGCTTCCCTTGGCAATTGGCTTACAGTGCCCACTGTTAGGGACTATGCCTTTGTTTTCTTAGGAAAGATCTACTTAACAGCCTCTTCGTCTCTTGATGTACCATCTGTTACCTCATTGGAGGAGTTAGTTATGACTTCGATGGATGTGGATCCATTGCCCTTTTGCGATCCATACAACTTTAATACCACTTTGTTGGGTCCTCTGCCTAGGGTCAGGGCCCCTTTAAACCAGTCCGTCTTGGCTCTTGCTTCAGAAAGCCAAGGTCTTCCCAATAGCAGAGGGAATGAGGTCCCATAAGAATTTGGTTTGACCACTAGATATGTCAGCCAATAGTCTCTTCTTGCAAGGGTTGTTTTGACGTATGGGAGGATGCCCAATGGTTTAATTCTGCTTTGGTCTGCCAATCTGATAAGCCACTGCGTAGGTTGAATTCCTTGCAACCCTAAGTCCTTCATTGTCACATCTGTCATTATGTTTACTGATGAGCCTCCATCAATCAATGCATTTGAAATAAAGCATCCTTCTATCCATACACTAATCTCTGGGGTTCCAGGATCTAGGAAGGCGTTAGCCACATCTACTTCCTTTACAGGCTCCAGGGCCTTATTGGTCTTGGTTGTTATTGAAGGAGCGATCCTTAGTCCACTGATTCTTGTCAAGATACTTTTAAATTTCTTTCAGTAGCTGGGAGACAGCATCAACAACTGTTGGAATGTTAGGTTTGGTTTAAAAGTGTCTAGGTCTTTGACCAAGTCATAATTTTTGATAGGATCCACAGGCTTCTCTAGCCTGCTAGGGAATGGGGCTACATCCATTTTCATATTTTCTTTTTCTTTTAGTAATTGTAGCATCGGCACTTCTTCTGTTTTTGGAAGTGCTTCTGTATCATCTATCTCCTAGACCTTTGGTCCTATCTCTGGGACTATCTCTGTAAATCTCCATGGCACTACAGTGCTCTGTACTACACTGTTCTGTTCTGTACTACTCTGTCCCTCTGTTGGCAAGTTGAACTTCACAGTCTTGGCAGGATAGTTATTTTCGTTCTAAACAACTGGTTCCTTCTTCTTTGCACGCGTGATAGTGGCAACTTCCAACTCTACCAAATTGGAGGCAGGCTCATGTGCCTTCTGTTGGCTAATAGTGCCATTGGCCTTTACAGGGGCTGGGCTTGGACAGTCCTTTGCAGTGTGGCCTTCTCCTTTGCATTAGTTGCATAAGGGCTTGTAATCCACAGATTGTCTAGGGTTTGGACAATTCGGGGAGATATGTCCCTTTTCTCCACACCTATAACATTCCACCTCTGATCTCTGACCACCGCTAGACTATCGTCCTCTGTAACTTTGAGAGGGAAACCTCCTTGGACCGAAATGAGGACCAAACTCCCTAGGCTTTGGTCCAATATTCTGTGTTGTCATTTTGGATTTTAGCAAGTTGAAACTTGCATTTTCATCCTTCTGTCTTCGTTCATACATCTCTTTAAGAGAGCAAATATTCTGTGTATGGTTATTCCTCAAACAGTAGGAACAGAAGGCTCCAAGAATGGTTGGTTTTCAGGTACATTCAATGGCTAAATGTCCCGCTTGATGACACTTTCTGCACCATGTATTAGAGCGCATCACATCTCTTCCAGCTCCCTTAGGGGTGGATATATTGGTGGTATTCACCTTCAGCGTCTGTAGCAGCTCTGTCATCACATCCATAAGCTCTTTCTTGATACTTGCAAACTGAATGGGATAAGTAGTCCTTTAGATTTTCACCTCCTGAAGTGCTTGTAGTAGGGTTTTGGGAAGCTTCTGTAATTACTGCATACACTGGTTGGGTCGATCCAGAAGGTCCTCTGTTTTGGTTCTGATTCAGAGCTCTTGTTGAGACTTGGGGTTGTTGATTCCAGTTGGTAGGGTTCCATTGTTGTTGAGTCGCCATTAGAGGAACTGTTTGAGACCACTGTTATTGTGGTTGAACCATCATTTGAGGCACTGTCGTCTGTGTTGACCACAGTGGATTAGGTGCATTATACTGCGGCACTGTTTGCATCTGGGGATAGGGATAGGGAACTATCCCTGGAACTGCATTAGGTGGGTATACCATTCCTGGAATGGGAGGAGGTAAGTCTCCTCTTCCTGGAGTCATTGACAGCCTTGCTTCAGCTTCATCATACAATCTTTGCACCTTCCACTGCAGCTTGCAAATTGACTAGTCTTCTCAATTCCACGAACTTGCAAACTTCTAGTTGTAGGCCTCTAAGAAACACTTCTTTCTGAATGCCTTCGTCCAAATGATGGTTAGTCCATCTCTTCAGGATGGATTCCATTTGCGATACATAAGCTTCTACTCTTTCTCCAGAGGACTGACTTAGGTTCATGAACTCCTCTCGCATCCGCTCTTCAAACTTTCACGTCTGAATTTAGTGAGGAAGGCCAACTTCACGTCGCACCATGTGCCAAAAGTTTCTGCTACTTGTCTCTCTCATACCACTGAAACGCCACACCCTTGAAAGTGGTGGGGAATATTGCTAACCAATACTCAAGGGTTCTGGAATTGTTAGCCACACATGCTACCATAAATTCTGCTACATGAAGATCATGGTCTTCATTGTATTCTCCTTTAAAAACTGGTAATGGGACTACATTTGCTGGCCTGTCATCAATATTTCCAAGACGAATCTGACTAGGAAGGGAACCTTGAGTCACCATGGGGACTTCTGTAAAGAGTGCTTTTAGGGCGTCAAAGGAGGCCTCTACTGCGATCTCGTTCTCAGCTTTGATTTTTGCCTTCTCTCTTCTCACGTACCTCTGGACTCATTCTAATGCTTGCCTCTTGATTATGTCATTCATCAAGGGGTTGGCTGCAACCTGTTGGTCTGTACTCAACAGGATAGTATTAGAGAGGGCTTCAGTCTCTCTGAGGGATTCTCTGGCCATCATCTCTTCTACTTCCTTCTTTTCAACATCCTTGAATTCAGCTTTCAAACCACTACAGAGGGGAAGATATTCCGTTCTGAAAGTATCAAAACTCATTCTTCTTAGGATTTTTGTTGTGTCATTATAATAATGCCAGCTTTTGAGGGTTTCAATAGTGTATGTTGTGAAAATACTATGTCTATCAACTTCCAGTGGGTTGCTAATTGGACAAACAGAAGATTGTCAGTGCACCAAGCATCCCATGTATCTTGTTGTTGAGCATCCACGAACAAATTCCAACTCTTTTCCTTCTTGTTTTTGTGAACCTCTACAGACCACGATTCCTGAAGCATCTTCACAATCTCCCACTTGATGATGCCTAGAAAATTCTCAATGAATGCCAAATCTTCCATGGATGGTCATTCTCTCTGTTTTTGCTCTTCAGTTTGTTCCCAAACAGTTTGCACCAAGATGCAAGTTTCTGCTGCTTCAACGGGAAGAGGAAACAGTCCACCACATAGAGCATGCATCATGATGGTGATATGTTTCTGCCATTGTGGGATGAACTTCTTGTGGAAATCGGCTTTGATAATGAGAATCTCCAACTCTTCAATGGAAGAAGGAACATTGCAAACTTCCGTTGAATTCTCCTCTTCTTGGCAATGCCATTTCCTTCATTTTCAGCCTCTTTTGATGCTTGTTGATGGCAAGTTTCCCCGGTTGCGCACCAAAAACTTCGAGCCCTAAGAGGAGCACCAAGGAAAAAGGGATTCTACTGCAAGAAAATCTATCTTGTAACATCAACAATATTTTATTTCATTCTTTTGACCATCAAAACAAAGAAAATAGCAATTCTTCATGCAGCATCATAGTCGATATCTCCCACGGATTTGATAGAATCAACCATAATCTTCAACATCTTCATAGAATCCATCAATAGAACAAATAATATAAAATAATACACCATCTTTGAATGAAAATCAATCACATATTATTCATCTTCAATGTCTTCATAGTTCTCTCTCTCAATCTCTCATATACAGTTACACTGTTTTGATAGAATTGGCTATCTCTGGCTCTCTCTCTTTCTCTCTCAATAGTACATCATATCCTCACTACAATACTCTCATAATAACTCTCAATAATCCTTCTTAGGTTGTGGATGCACCTCCCAAGAGGTATGTCTGATATGAAGAGTCACCAGAGCCACTACAGTGTCTTTTCACAGCTCACTACTATCACTATCACTTCAGTCTCCTCTTCAGTCTTCAGCAGCTGCTTCTTCCATTTGTTTTAGCTCTTTTGAACTTAGATTTATCATTTCCAAAAGTTAGAAAACTTTCCCAAAGGCACACATACATTCTACAAAACGCTTACAGAAGGTCTACAGAACAGTACCAGAACAGTTACAGAACAGTTACATAACAGAGACAGAGCAGAGACAGAGGCTCTACAAAAGGTTTACAAAGGGTTACAGAAGGTCATCAGAACCTCATAACTCATACTAAAACCATTCCAAACTATCAAAAACTATTCAATAGGCTTCCAAAACATTTCAATCTTCATCAATCATCAATCCTTTCTTCATACAGAAGAAAATCAGAACAAAACAGAAGCTATACAGAAGGTATACAGAACCAATCAAAACCTAAACAAAACCTATTAGAACATCACAGAGCTTCATTTCTCTACTGAAAATTATCATGATCTTCCAAAACATAATCAATATCATCCAAAACACTCTCAAATACTTCCTTTAACAACCATACATCACTCTAAATCCATAAAAAATAAATCATTCAGTCCTCAAACAACAACAAAAAACAGTCAAATATTTAGTAATTTTCCACTCTCAATAGTAGATTAAACTCCTTGACTTTGGCTCGGTCCTTCTATTGGTTCACTTGCTTTCCCTTGTTGTTTGGCTCCTAGCAAGATCACTACCCTATCGCCTTTCTTAAACTTAGTAAATCTCTTTGGTAGGTCTTGCGGCTTCCTTTTCTCTTTAGCCTAACTATCCCTAGGCTGCTTGTGTCGTTCTTCCTTCAACCTTCGATGCCTCAAGTGGACTAGCATGTCCCCTTTGGTGAGTCTGGCCTTAGGTGGTTATGGCACCTTAGGATCATTGTGTGAACATACCATCGACTCAGAATCAAACTCTCCATCTTTGCTAGAAGAGGGAGTCTCGCATGGTGGTCGTAGTTCAAATGGTGACTCTGTCTTAAGCATTGGCAAAGCACTTGACTGGGCAATGCCTGCTTGTTCGTAGTAGTCAATTTTCCCTATGTGATCCAACTAGACTTGATCGCAATCCATGAGCATGACTCCTCTCTCGATTCTAAAGGCACTCTTCCTACGTGGGTTGGAGTCAACTTGAATTTGCTCTATCACCCTTTGCTCAATGTCATATTCCACCGTATCCATCTCTCCTTTACTTCCATCACTGAAGGAACCTCAATCCTTGTATTCTTTGCTAGAACCATCCTTCTCTTTCTCCTCATCTCCTAGGTCTTGATAGGGCCTTTCCTTCTTGTCGGTGTGACTAAGGCCCAATTCTACGTTAAGTTTAAGTCGTGCACTTTGGTCAATCACCACTTAGGTATCTTAGAGAGGTTTAAGGTTAGCAGCTAGATTGCCAGCTAGCTTGCTTGTTAGATATTCTAGGATCTCTAGGAGTTTTCGCTTGCTACTTTGGGACATGGAATTCGACGAGGTTGGATCGTCCTTGAAGCTTTTGGCCATCATGTAGATTGGCATTGCGAGTGCATTTCTAGGCTTATTAGTTGTCCTGGTAGCTTGCTCATACTCCTCATTATCCAAGAATGGAAAATCTATCGTGGCGAGCATGTGCATCCAATCTCCCTCGTCTTCGGGACAAGGGATATATTTGGTCAGTGGCCCATAAGATTTCCTAACTTGCGCATCACCCTTCACCATGGCGGAGATGGCATCTAGGTTGACTGGTGTGGTCTTCTGTGTATCCATCTCTACTTTTACTACCTCTATTCGATTGCCTAAGAAGATTAGACCATTACTTCAGTCTTCTATGACCCATGTATTGCGCATCCAGGGCCAAATCCTAATAGGATGTCATAGTCCACTCCCTCCATGTCTATAAAGTCACCAGAGAATTGGATTCCTCCAATCTTCAATGATCAATACTTTAATACTCCAAATGGCCACACTTTCATTCCATTGGCTAGGGTGACATTGAACCTAGCATTATCAACATGTGGGTTACCCCAGTCCTAGAGTACTGTGTGGCTTAGCACACTAACTCCTACTCCTGTGTCCAAAATTCCCTTTCTTGTGGTGTCTCCTAGAGCTAGGACTGGTAAGACTGCATGCATTTTGGTTCCTTTGCAAAAAGCATTGACGTTCAAGGACTTGGGCACCAAGTGCAACGTCAGACTAGGTATCCGAGTTACTACATCATGATCGTGTAGATTAGTTGCCTCTTGCTGCATTGGTCCTTCAATCCACTACTTCAGTTCTTGCCATAGTGTCGGATGTTGCCTAAGGAGATGTCCTAGGCTTAGAGTCACCGGGGTGGTCACCAGCATGGTGAGGAGGTCATTAGCTACTTGCCTCTCTCCTAACTCTTCATTTCTTGGCCAATGGCTCTGACTGGTTTGTTGGCCCAAAGCGTGTAGGCTTTGCTTAAGTGGCATTGCTTGTGGTACAACCACATCTCTCGACTTTTGTCATGGAGGCGAGGCTGGTGTGCTTACACTTGAGAGATCATCGATCTCATATTCCAATATGGGCTCAACATCCTTTAGGTGCTCCTATGCTTCTTTCACCCACTCCTTGACCTTTTCAATGGCCTCAAGTTGGTGCTTTAGGTTGGGCAACCTTTGCACTCCCCTTCTTGGTCATCTTTGGAGATAACATTTTTGCTTCTACATTTGTCACATTTTTTCAGTAGGTAGCATTGTGGCACTCTTGGTTTTTTGCACGACCTTTGTATCAGCTTTCTTTTTCCTTCACGTATGGCTCTTCTTTCGAATTGAGGCTGGATTTAAGTTGTTGGGTCCAGGCAGCAGTGATATGTCGGCTTGCTTGGGTCATGACATGCAACAAGATGGGTGTTTCCTCTCCATTAAATGTGTCAACTCCAAACAGCCCCAATGGTACAAATGGCTCATTTGCCATAGTAGAGGGTGGCTTTCGTCTAGGGCATTCGGCAAACAGGTGAGTGATTCCACACTCTGGGCATCTAAGATCAGTCTTTTCCCCGATTAGCCTACTCCCGTTTGGGGCAACATGAGGAGATGTGACCTGGGTGATCGCAATTCCAACAAGAAATCGGTTCTTGGGTATGCTCTCCTAGCCTTCTGCCTCTACCCCTACCTAATGCCATCACCAGTATAGGTTGGTAATCCATAAGGATTACATTTCCCTCTTTGTCATACAATATGTAGGTGTGCACGTAAGGCTCCTCATCGTTCGGCTCCTCCACATACTGGATTGGAGCATCGCTCAGTGGATAGGTTACATAGGGTCCATGTGGTCTAGGTATGCCTATGGGGTTTCTCTCCATCCTAGGAATGGCCGGTTTGGCATCATTAGGTGTCAGGAGAGCCAATGGGACTCCCCTCTCGTAAAATTTTTGCGGCCTATTCGCTAGGTAAGGATGTATGTATGGTTGCGAGTACAGGAGTCTCCTCGGTAGCCCCTACAATGCAGGGTATTGTGGCCGAATCTACTGGAATTGGTGCAAGGTCGGGACCTCGGATCATGACATACGGTTGGCAGGTGGTTTTCGCCACAATACATGCATTGGATGTGAGGGCTTGTTGGTCGTCTCATCATTTCTTGTAATTTGGCTAGCTCTGTCTTCATCTCCGCTAGCTCTTGACTTGCATCTATGCCCTTTCCTTTATCATGAGTACTCGTGCCTAATTTTTCACTTACATTGAAAATCTCTTAGAGTTTCTAGTGTTAGTCTCCTCTCGACTCGAGCTCTTGGAGCACTCTTTGAGTTGGTCATCCACTCTTATCGTCTCGTCGCAAAAAGACCCTAGCTTAGCGCATCTCACTGTTGCAAGCTTGAATTGCCTGGAAGGACCTTATAGAGTTCCTCACTTCGTATCTCATTGAGAAGATTGTGGAGAATGCTCTTTTGGTGGGTCACTCACCAATTGGGATTCTCTTGAAGAGACTCCACATGTGGGTGATGTAGTCTCTGATATCCTCCCTATCTTTTTTCTTGACATTCATCAGCCACACTAGAAGATTATCGAACTACCCAGACTCAAATAATCTCTTAATGAAGATACTCTTAAGGTTGTTGAAGTCAGTTTTCTCAACGGCGTCCAGACTCGTGCACCAGGTTCTACCATTATCTCCTAAGCACAAACCAAAATCTTGTGAGCACTAAGGAAGATCATTGAGGCTGTTTGCCTTGCAGACTTGCTTGAACTACTCTATGAAGCTGTATGGGTCATCGTTTGGCTAGTACTTGTCTAATTGCTTAGCCACAACAAGGATTCTTGATTGGCTCTTAGATCCCTTGTTAACTCCTAATCATGCAAGCAACGAGGGTGCAATTCCAAAGCAGTGCTATGCTCTGCTAACAAGTTGTCTAGCAGTCACTTCGTAAGAAGCTCACTCAATGTGAGATCTCCTTCTATCACTCTTTCCCTCTCTGCATCAAGTCCTATCCTATTTCTACTTTCTAGGGCTAGCACTCACTGAATCTCACACATTTCTATGTTCTATCGCAAGCTTCTAGTCTGTTGTTCTTGATTGTAGGCCACTATGCCCTACAAAGCTTCCCACACTAGTCTCCTCTCCTCTTTGAGGTCCGCTATGATATCCTTGGATGTCCTACCGTGGTGATCTATTTGGGTTTGTAGATTGTAATTGGTGATTAGCTATTGGATTTCCATTGGAAAATTGCCTAGATCAAGCTCTTTGCCACATCCATGGTTAGTGCTTGACTCTGCAATATTCACAGTCTCGTACTCTAGTAGGTTGTCAATGAGATTGATCAAATCAGGTAGATCCACTCCTCCAATGGTGTTGGGAGTCTGACTCCTATGTCGCGTCCCTGCTTGGTCCTCTACTTGGGGTTCTCAATCATCCATTTTAGGGTCTTCTCCTAATGGTGGGTTTGTTCTAATTGTTCAATTTGAGCGAGTTCCTTATTATTTACAGACAGTCCTAAACTTACACTCACTCGGTGTGTGTGTGTATATGTGTGTGCTCTCTTCTGTGCACCGTGCGAAATTAGGCTTTCAGCTTTTCTTAAGTGCACTTCAAGTGATGGAAAGCAATGTGGGTGTGAATACAAAGTGGCAATTGTAGCTCTTGCACTCTTGTCTATGTACTCAACCTAATGGGGCTCTAGACTCGATTCATGGCCACTTCCTCTGGACTCTAGGATCTATGCCATGTCGTTCAGCTTGCTCAAGGGGTCAAATGGGGTCTCCTAGTTAGCCTATGGCTCTAAGTGTGCTGAATATGCTGATATGAGTGTCAACACTGTTCTTGTTCATTTGGCTACGATTTCTAGGGTTAAATTTGCATGTAAGGCTTTCAGTGAATTCTCATGTTGCGAGTTGTACTCTTTGTTGTCCCCCATAAGTGCTAGATTTGTCAGTTTTGATATGTCAAAATTTGGTCTAATTTTGCAAAGTCCAATTCTGCAGTGTCTGATTTCAGGAATCGGATGTCTGATTTGACAAATGTTTGACTATTGAAATTTGATTAGACAAGATGGGTTGGTCTGATTTGAGTGTGTCTGATTGCCAAAATTGGACAGGGTGTCTGAGAGTCCGATTTTCAAAATCGGACGAGCTCACAAGTCTGAGTGTCCGATTCTGAGGATTGGACGCATGGTAGTGGTCTGATTGTTGGGGTGTTTGAGTCTAGCATGTCCGAGTTTTCGAGTTTGATTTAATTGAGTCCGATCAAACAAGTCAGGTTAGTTTGAGTGTTTTGGCCGTCTGATTCTGGGAATCAGACCCCTGTGGACTATGTCCAATTCACACAAATAGCAACAATGAAAATCGCTTCACAAATAGGAATCGGATGTCTGATTTGACAAATGTTTGACTATTGAAATTTGATTAGACAAGATGGGTTGGTCTGATTTGAGTGTGTCTGATTGCCAAAATTGGACAGGGTGTCTGAGAGTCCGATTTTCAAAATCGGACGAGCTCACAAGTCTGAGTGTCCGATTCTAAGGATTGGACGCATGGTAGTGGTCTGATTGTTGGGGTGTTTGAGTCTAGCATGTCCGAGTTTTCGAGTTTGATTTAATTGAGTCCGATCAAACAGGTCAGGTTAGTTTGAGTGTTTTGGCCGTCTGATTCTGGGAATCAGACCCCTGTGGACTATGTCCAATTCACACAAATAGCAACAATGAAAATCGCTTCACGACAATGATTTTTAGCCACGCCCACAAGTAAGATTCTCTAGAATCCAAGGGTAGATACACAAAAATGTTTCTACACACCTAATCTAAGCAAAAAACTCATATGTGGCTATGGATCAATTCACTGGAAGCTCCAAGTCTCTCACAAGGTCTCAAGCTCTCAATCTCTGTCTCTCTCTCTCTACTGCACAAATTGAAAATGAGGTCTCCCTTTGGTTCCCAGGGTCTTAAACGCTTGTTGGACCCAACCTTAATCTACCCGATCACTCCTTGTGTGATTCTAACACCTCAAAGCACTCTTTTTTTCCATTTTTTCTTGTTTGTGCCATGTTTGGTGGATCTATTTCATAACAAAACCCCTAAAATTGTTTCCTTTGATTTCTTGGTCCTATCCTACTCTAAATGCAACAAAAATCAAAAGCAAAACACTGAAATGTTCCTCCTATTTGCATAATCATCAAAAAATCAAAATACTTACTTTTTGTAAAGATTAAAAACCCAAAACCTCCTACATATCTCAAACTCCAATTCAGGGATGAAACCCTTAATTTTTCACTCAATTTGAGGTGTACAAGTGCTCAATCTCAAATCCATTGGTCTCGACAACTGAACCAAAATGTAGAGGCAAGCTCGCGCTCCGCTGAGACCCATGAACCACTTATTGTTTAAGAATTTCAAGCGAACACCTATGGCTATCTCTTACCTAACCAACGCACCTTTGATCCTACCGGGGTGTAGTGAGCTTACCTTGATGCCCAAATGAGTTGCCTCCTCCCTCAAGCACACTGGTAGCTCCACGATTCAAGATGTGAGCTCAAGCATCCTCAAGCCTCCACGATTCGAGATACGAGCTTAAGCATCCTCAAGCCTCCACTTCCAAGCTCCATCTTCCATAGCCGCGTGTGAGACAAGAGAAGAGAAGAGAAGAGAAAAAGAGAGGAGATGATGGAGAGCTTCACCTCCAAGATCCCTCATCCTCACACACTCACTCCCTCACACTCTCACACTCCCTCTCTCAAGCACACACAAGCAAGAAAAAAGAGGAGAGAAGAAGATGAGTCCACTTTGCCACATGAAAAAGGATGAGCTCCTCATTCACTTTTTGACTTTATATACAAAGCCCTAAATCCCTTTTGGGTGGTCATCCCCTTATCCCCTTTTTTACATGGCCGGTTGTGGCCTATGTCCTCTTTCCCATTATCCTCCTATCTTCCTATCTTCCTTTCTACCACCCATCTACTTTTACAATTTGCACAAGAGGGAACCTGGTGCACTTTTACAAAAAGTTTTGGGGGCGCCTCACATTTAAAAATGTGCTTTTACCTTTGTCTTAGCTTTTGAGGCCGCTCTTGCGCTTTCGGCTATTTCCCTTCCTACTTCTTCTATTGTTTGATTTCCTTCTGGGTTGCTTCTTTTGGCTCCCAACTTGCGCTTTTTTTCTTTTTCTTGTGCTGAGGTTAACACATCTATATTCAGCTGAGGTTAACACATCTATATTCACCTTCCTTGGACTTTCTATTTCAACATGAGTAACATCACTAGGTAGTGACTGCTTTGTGTCCTCTTTTTGACTCAATGAATGCTCAGTCATCATTGCTAGTTCCTCTTGTGGATTAGCAACTGCTTCAAGCTGTTGCACTTCCAGAATTGTGGATACATGCATCTCAAGAACTAGATGTTTAGTCACTAGTCTATTAGCTTGTCTCAACAAGTAAGGTCCATGACCTAGATTTGCATTTGGATCACTTTCTCTTTCTCTTGAATTTTGATGGACCTTGGGCTGTAGCCAATGGAGGTGGCTTTGTGGGTGGTTTTGGCAACCAAATCCAATAATTTCCTGCATAAAACCCTTGAGCACATATCAACATTTTGGGAACCCCTCGTGGCTTTGTGCTAGCTCTCTAGCAAAGCTTCCAATTATATGCCCTAGGTTTCCTATTTCTTCTGGATGAATTTATCTTCCTAATAGATTGAGAAGCTATTGCAGTGGTTCTAGCCACCTTGGCCTTTACTTTGGTGCCAAGGGCATTCATAGTAAGTGGTTCTCTCTTGTTCTCATTTGGCTTGAGCAGCTCCTTGAAAACTATCTGACTGTCCACACTAGGTTTTTGATCTAACTCCTAAGACAGGTTTCTTCCCCTTCCTTGGAGAAGAGTCAAGGTCTCCTTTGATGAAAGCAATGACAATCTCAACTTCTAGTAAGCTTAGGCGTATTCTATGTTCTTCGTAGTC
Source organism: Lygodium microphyllum (assembly GCF_053477565.2). Taxonomy (NCBI): domain Eukaryota; kingdom Viridiplantae; phylum Streptophyta; class Polypodiopsida; order Schizaeales; family Lygodiaceae; genus Lygodium; species Lygodium microphyllum. The sequence continues at coordinate 10,968,593 of NC_141151.1, forward strand.
CACAATGCAAGTGGTAGCATGCTTGAAAGGTCTTCCAATCAAGACTTCATTAACCATGTCCTCTAGATTTGGGAGCACATGGAAAAAAATGGATAGGATTTCAATCTCAATAGTCAAGAGAATTTTGTACCTTCCTAGGAGAGAATATGGTGATCCTCCATATGGCTCAATGGTTGTATTTGTGGGGACAAGTTTATCTTGTCCAAGCTCAATCCATACATTGTAAGTCAAATGTTGTAATTTGAATCTTTGTCTCACTAAGAGCATCAATGAGGAGCTCTCTTTTGGTAGTTAGCTTGACCTTAAGATAGGTTGTTGGAGGTATTATCTCTTTGTCTTTAGGGTCAATGTTTGTGTCTTTGACATTTTGGATGTTAGGCTAAGTAGACTATATTAGGGTGCTACTAGATGCCTTACGGGTCAAACAATCATGATACATGTGAGTGATACAACACTTAATGCATCTTAGGTTAGTCTCATCTGGTCCGCTAGTTGTGGCCTAGGCTCTTGTCTCGCTAAATCAATCATATTGTCCATGAATAGATGGATGGGAACATTTTCTCATTTTTGTTGACTCATCAAGTTTTCGAACTTCTAGACCTAAGGTCGAGTCCACTATGTGGCATGTCTTAAGTGTCAATAGTCTCTTAGTAGCGGAATAGCAAACTCTTCACCTCTTCTTTATAAGTCAAGTTCTTATGTGGTTTCTTGTGTGTGTCTGTGTGTTCTTTTTCAATTCTCTAGAGACTTGTCATTTCTTCTTTCATATCTCCACTTTCTGTCTTGGAGTTCCTATCTTTCTAATTGTTAGTCTAGTGGTCTTCTCTATGGTTAGTTGTTCTTGTGATGGAAATCCAAATTATTTGAATTTGGCTTAGGATTATTAGCAGCTTGGCCAATATATTCTTACTCAACAGGCCCTTGCAATAATGGGAATGGAGTCATTGATGATGGTGGTTAGGTTGGATGGTTTCCCCTCTATTGACATGTAGTGTGTCCTATGCAGAGATATGGAGTTAGCTTAATGTGTGTGTGGCCTAGGTGTGTAGTGTGTACTAGGTCCTTGCAATGTGACAAAGTGCTTCCTTAGTTTAACAAACTCCATGCTGAGTTCCTAAGCATTATGGGATTTTCTTTCAATGCTTGATGTTGCATTTAACTTAGCACACTTTCCCATTCACTACACACATAGTGTCTTGAAACTAAATTAGTGTATGCATCTGATCCCCATGCACCTGCAGATTCCATAATAGTAGGCACGCACTATATGAAAAGGCCACACAAAATGCAAGGTAGCTAAAAATAGGCAAGGAAACATAAAATAGGTAACACAATTAAAACAAAAATTAGAACCCTAAAACTCAAACTCAAGAACAAGCAAATTAATCAAAGAGATGTGAGTTTAAACGCACCCACTAAAATTTGGTTGGAAAGACTATTCGTATATAATGCACCAAGAGCTCATAAAATTTCAGAAAAGAATTTGTTTCTTTCTTCAAAATATTCTTCAAACAAAATAGGGTAGCAAAAAAACCACGTACCGTAGAGCTCCATGAAGACTTCTATGACCTAACCCCAACTTTGGCTATCCCTAATATAAATGAGGTTTCAACTATGCAAGACAAACATAGCCTCTAGCCCTACAAGCTCCCTATTAGATCAAAGATAAATGGCACAAAGAGATATACTCAACCCCGCAAGAATTCCCAAACCATTGGGCCCAATCATTACTCAACCCCCAAATATGCACCCATCCATTATGTCAAGGAACCGACAAAGGATGAGGAGTACACTAACCCTTTTATTTGCTATGAAAAAGAGGATTACCCTATCTTGATGGATTATAGGTCTATGCCTATCATGATATTAGGACAAGGAGAAACCTAGCCTAAGGGAGCAATAGCTTGCTAAAATGGCAAACAATTAAGACAGGTGTTCTCACACTATCCATAAAGGTAGGAACAACCTAATGAATGTGCACCAATGGTGCCTTGAATGTGGAATCACACATGTATCAAGATTGCTCGAGATGAAATGCTAGTAGTAGTAAGACAATCATACCCTTGATGCCCTTCAATCTTTTTGTTGTTATAATGATCAAGGACAAATATGTCCTTCCCATTCTAGATGGTATTACTAGAGTATGAACCAAAAAAGCTAGAAGAATCCTAGAGAGACTGACCACACATTCCAGTTGGTGGATTGCTATAAACTCATTTGTTCCTATCCTTTTGGATCTATGTTGGGGCTGTTTTGTTGAATTTCTAGTAGACCATATCCTTATCATTTGCAAACATTTGTGGTTCTTATGGCAAGTTCATAGCACCAATCCTAAGCTTTATGATGTAGAGGATTGGACTGAACTTGATGAGCTATGCAAGTCCACTATCATTTTGTTATTGTCAAAGTAGGTGTATTTTAATTTCAGTGATACTGAGGTGGTGCTTATGCATTATGGAAAAAGATATATGATCTGTGACAAGAAAATTCATGCATCTCAATTATACTAGGTGAAGAAGCTTGTGGACCTTCACGTGAAGGAGGGTACAACTACGTCTACTCATTTGAATGAGTTTCATTTCATTTTCAGCCAGCTTGTCTCATAGGGCATTCAATTTGAAGTTAATATCAAGTCATTTTCCATGCTTGTTACATAGTGTCAGAGAGAGAACTAGGGAGAGAGAAAGAGGAGAGAGAAAGACTGCAGGAAGAGAGAGAAATAGAGTGACGAGGAGAGAGAAAGACTAGAATTGGAGAGAGAAAGACAGGAAAGATGTAGAAGCCATGGAAGCTTGGAGCAAGAAGGGAGAGAAAGATTGTAAATGTATTGATATGTCAAAAGATGTGAAAAATTACAACTTCTCTCCTTATATACAAGTGTCAATGTGACATGGCATATTATTAGTATTCTAAGTATTCCCAGCTTCTTACAATCCATCCCTTCCCAAAAGTTTTTGTCCCCAAAAACAAAACTAGAAAGAGCTAAAGAAAAGATGGATAGAACATAGTACTACTCTGTTTTACAGCTTTACAAATAGGGAATGAGTGAAGAATTTATCATTACAAGGGCTGAATTTGAAGTACGGAAAGTGGACCCTGCTATATACATGATTTGAAGAACCTTAGAAGCCATTGGAGCCATAGAATCTTCAACAAATAATTCCAGAAGAAAGTAGATAGCTTGCTGAAATAACAGTCCCTGCTGGACCAAATCAGCCATAACTTTTGATAGAAGTGTCCAAATGAGATGTACCACATATCAAAACGAAGTTCTTGAAGAGTACTTTAAGCTCATGTAGATAGCTCAATTCTGAAAATGAAGTACGACAAAAACTGTTCTAAAACAGCGTGTTGTCCTGAACCAATCTGCACCAATACTAGCTCCATAAGCAATAGGCTTCAGCCACCAATGTATCCTTCAAGTATGGATACTCATCCAATATTGAATCAGGTCTCCAAGAAGCCTCTTCAGAGGGTAAACCTCTCCATTTAATCAAATATTCCACAATAGAACGTGATCGAAGCTTCTTTTCACGCTGACCTATAACAGCCTCTGGGATGTACTGAACGATACCATCTTCATCAATAGGTGGCAGCTCATCAACTAAATCCACTGGATCACCATAATAGGGCTTGAGCTGACTAACATGGAAGACGTTATGAATCTTTGTAGAAGAGGGAAGCTCTAGTCTGTATGCCAAATCTCCAATCCGCTTAAGGATCCTGTAAGGGCCATAGAATCTGTGGGCAAGCTTATTACTGGATCCATCTTTCAATGTAGAATACTTGGATTTGGGCATCTTCAACAAAACCAGCTCTCCTTCCTGGAACTCTAAAGGCCTCCTCTTCTCATCAGCATACATCTTCATCTGATCTTGAGCCTTCCTTAGATTCACCTTGCATTGCTGAAGAAGGGTCTGCATTCTATCCAACTCTTCCTTCCCATGAGGGTTGATGTTTTCGTTAAAAATGACTGTGGGTAGGGGCACCTTGTAACCATACAAAGCCTCAAAGGGTGAAACTCCTATGCTCGCATGAGTGGAATTATTATAAGCAAACTCAGCCAGGTGTAACCAAGAATCCCATGAGGTTTGGACATCATAGCAAAAATGGCGAAGATAAGTCTCCAACCATTTATTAACTCTCTCTGTCTGTCCATCAGTTTGGGGATGATAAGCCGTAGATGGAGCCAACTTGGTACCCATAGATGTAAATACCGCTTGCCAAAAGTTACTCATAAACTTTGAGTCCCTATCATGGACAATCACCTGCGGTAATCCATGCAATCTGAAAATATGCTCCATAAACTGGTTGGCCACCTGAGAAGCAGTAAACTGAATTTTTGTTGGGATAAAATGAGCTGCTTTGGTGAGTCTGTCAACCACCACATAAATACTATTCCACCCCTTCTTGGTAGTAGGTATGCCAGTGATAAAGTCCATAGTAATATGAGTCCATTTACCCGTAGGAATAGGCAATGGTTGCAATAAACCCCCTGGCTTATGGGTGCTATCCTTATTTTGCTGACAAGGCATACACTTCATAACGAAGTCCTTGACATCTTTCCACAGTCCTTTCTAATAAAAGCTCTTGCTGATCCTGTCATAAGTCTTGAAAACTCCCAAGTGTCCAGCTAAAGGCGAAGAATGCATCTTCTCCATAATTTTTCGCTTGAAAGAAGAAGTAGAGGGAATAACAATCTTGCCCTTCCACCAAATAAGACCATTTTTAAGCTGGTAGTGCGAGTTTTCTTCCATAAGACCTTGCTGTAATTTCTGAAAGATTTGGCTGAATTCCTCATCTAAGAGATATGCCTCTTGTAGCTCTTCAATCCGATCACTATGTAATTCCGTCATGGCTGATACTTTGCAGGCCCACATACGAGAGAGAGAATCAGCCACTATGTTATCTTTGCCCCTTGTATGAGTGATGTCAAAGTCATAATTTTGTAATGTTGCTACCCATCGTCGTTGCTTTGGAGTAAGATTTGACTGAGTAAGGAAATACTTGAGTACGCGATGATCACCAAGTACTCTAAATCGACTGCCATATAAGTAATGGTGCCATTTCTTGATTGCATGCAGAATAGCCAACATTTCCTGATCATAAACATTCATGGCCATCTCCTTATCAGTAAGCTTATGGCTTTCAAATGCAATTACTCCATGCTCCTGAAGCAAAACAGCCCCAATGCCACGGCCACTAGCATCACATTGTATAGTAAACTCTTTAGAGAAATCCGGGCATACAAGAATAGGAGCGGAGGTAAGTAATTCCTTTAACTGGTTGAAGCTGTTATCTGCAAGAGAATCCCAAAAGAAAGCCTCTTTCTTCAACCTGTCAGTTAAAGGGGCTGCAATTGCCGCATAATGCTTTATAAATCTGCGATAGAATGAAGATAGACCAAGAAATCCTCTAAGAGAGGTAGTAGTAGTAGGCGTTGGCCAATCTTTTATGCATTGCACCTTCTTGGGATCAGCCTGTATTCCTTTTTCACTGACTATATGTCCCAAGTATTCCACTTCAGTCTGCATGAAAGAACACTTCTTCTCCTTAGCAAAAAGCCTATGATGTCTCAACACATCAAAAAGCTTCCTCATATGCGACAAATGATCCTGAAAAGTCTTGCTGTAGATCAAAATGTCGTCGAAGAACACCAAGACAAACTGAAAGAGGAAAGGTTGTAAAATCTTATTCATCAGGCTTTGAAAGGTAGCTGGAGCGTTTGTAAGGCCGAATGGCATCACCAAGAAATGGTAGAGCCCACGATCAGTCCTAAAAGCAGTCTTGACCTCATCACCCTCTCTCATGCGAATCTGATGATACCCTGATCTCAAATCAATCTTCGTGAAGAATCGAGCCCCCTTAAGCTCATCAAGCAAATCATCTATCCTGGGTATAGGATACCTGTTCTTCACTGTTATCTTGTTAAGATCCCTGTAGTCAATGCACATTCTGAAAGATCCATCTTTCTTTTTGACTAACAGGACTGGGGATGCATACGGTGAAGAACTTGGTTCAATGAATCCCATTTCAAGAACCTCTTTGATTTGCTTGGCTACTTCCTCTCGTTCACATTTTGATAGTCTGTAAGGTGGCTTATTGATCGTCTTTGAGTTGGGTTCCAAATCAATGGGGTGATCCACCGCTCTCTTAGGAGGCAATGAAGTAGGTACTTCAAATAGATCTCTGTACTCCTCAAGAAGAGCTGTCAAGGCTGGATGGTTTGCTGAATTATTGGGCTGATCCTGTGTTTCTTTGTTCAAATGCAATACAAATATCTGTGAGCGCTTCTTGTACTCTTTCTTGAGTTGTTGAATGGTGATAAGCTGAAAATCAGATTTACTAGGGATCCCCTGTAAACGGATGAGCTGTCCATTGAAGAAAAACTCCATATATAACTATGAGAAGTCCATAGTAATCCTGCCTAAGGTCATCAACCAATCACAACCAAGTACAATATCTATGGGCCCCATTTCCAAAGTGATCAGGTTTACTTTGACTTCAAAATTTTCAGCCATCTGCAAAGAAACCTGTGGACAAATCTGTGTGCTGATTTCCTCTTCACCATTAGCCACTTATACTCTAATGGGCTGCTGTAAGTCGGTGGGAACACAATTCAACTTGTACATAATGGATTTATTGACAAAACTATGGGTACTGCCACTATCTATCAGGATGAACACTGGCTTTCCACATATGCTTCCCTTCATATGAAGTGTATTAGGGTTCTTAGATCCCGTCTAAGCATCCATAGAGATAGAACAATTAGTGGCAGCAGGCAACTCATTACAAAATCCACCAGGATCAAATGGGATATCACCGCCTGGATCAAAAGGAAAAGAGTCAAATGGATCATAGAAGTACTCCTGTCCACCATCATCCTCGAAATCTTCATTTTCAGCATTGATTGGGACTGCATTAACTTCATCTATGTCATTTTCAAGGTCCTCAAGAACTAGCATACTCTGAATTTTTGGCTTGGCATTTTTGTATACACACTTTGAAGCATGGTCAGGAGTATACTTTTCTCCACACTTGAAGCATAAGCCTTTGTCCTTTCTTTCCTTGTAAAGATCCATGGGAATATTTCTGGAATTTGTATTGGCTGAAGTAGACTTAGGCTTATTGTCACCTTGCTTAAATTCAACCTTTGGACTGTTTGCTGTCCTGAAATTGCCTTGAAGCCTAGAAGCATTAAATGGAGGATAAGTTGGTATCCGTAAGCTCCCACTAGGCATATGGTTGCTGCCATAATTGTTACCAACTTGTACTTGCTTTAAAATAGTCCTTGGCTGTCCATAACTTGGCTGAAATGAAGACTCTTTCCTATACTTCCTTCCAAAGCGCTCTGCAAGCTCAATAGCCTTGAAAAGTGAAGTAGGATTCTGCGCCATAACAGCAGCTGACAAGGATGGTTCTAAACCATACATGAACTTGTGTAACTTGGCCTCATCACTGATGTTTTCCACATACATGGTCAAGTTGAGGAATTGGTTTGTATATTCTCTTACACTTAGGCTCCTTTGTTCCAAGTTATACCATCTTCGTTCTAACTTCTCTTTTTCAAGAGGTGAAACAAAGACTTCAGCCATAAGTGCCTTGAAAGCTTCCCAATTCTCAATAAGTACATTCTCTTTCTTGATATACCTCCACCAAGTGTGAGCAAATCCTTCTAAGTGGAGGGAGGCAAAATGTATCTTCATGTCATCAATTTTAGAAAATATGTCGAAATAAGACTCCATCTTAGAAGTCCATTCCTCTAATTCTGATGGTGAAGATGACTGGCCATTGAATTTGGATAAAACAATTTTATCCTTGAATTCTCTATCATGGAAAGGTTGCTGTCCCAAAACTGGCTGATCGGAATTTCTAAGTACAAAACCCCCAAAATGAGATTGAAATCTTCCAACAGGTGGCTGAGAATTACCCTGTAATCTTCCTGTTGGTAAAGCACCCCTAGAATGCTGAGTATGCAGTCCAAAAGCTTGAGTATTGGCGCCGTTCAAACTGCCCAAATAGTCATCATGCCTTTGTGAAGCTTCTCCTACTTCATACTGACTATTGGGAATACCTCTTCTTCCAATGATTCCATCTCCATAACCATTTTGGTTGGATGGCTGAAGTGGGACTGAAGGGTCATTGTTTGAACAAGCCTTCTCATTAGCTTCTTTTGATCCTGTTTGCGATGGCATCAATTGAGAAAATTTTGCCATAAGCTGAGCATTGGATTCTACTAATTTATCAATGGAAGCCTTGGTTTGGGTAGTTGATTCCATCAACTTATCAAGCGTAGACTTCGTTTGTCCATGAGATAAAACCATTTGCTCCATTGTAGACTTTGTTTGACCAAATGATAAAATCATATGCTCCATTGCTAACAAAATAGCTTCATGACGTTCCTTATGTCTTAGTTCATGGGCACATAAAGCGTCATTGAGAATACTAATCTCTCCTTGTTGATGCTCTTCAGGGTTCTCTTGAAGTGTGCTTTCCATCATAGAATCCCTGATTTGCTGTGCATAGTCCTCCTGGACCTTATTTTTGCCTTTATGCCCTGCCATACTAGTGCAGTCCTGCAGTACCCCCTGTCAGTAAAACGGCTATAACTTTGGCTAGAAAACTCCAATTGCAAAACTTTTTTGTGCGAATCGAAGCTTACAATGCCCTCTTCGAGATGAGCTATAGCACGCTATAACAGGTTTAGGACAGAAAATTCTGTAACTGAATTTCAGAGTCTAAACTGTCCAGTCCTGCACCCTGTTTAGACCTGTAAGTGCCCTGTTTTGACCCTGTAATGCAAGAAAGTAACCTCCAATGGCTACCAAACCCTGCAAAGGGGTATATGGGACCTGTGGGTACCCTGTAGTACCTGCACTTGTACTTCAGTATCAAAGGGTGTACCTGTATCCACCTGTAAATACCCTGTGGGTAACCTGAAAATGCCCTGTTTTACCCTGTTTTACTCCAGTAGGTACTTGAGTCGTTGGAAAGTCTTCAATCTTCAATTCTCCACTCGTTGTACCTGTGTGAGGGATAAAACGGCAGGACGGGCTCCCTACACGGGCTCCGAATCACCGGGAGGTGGGCAAAGTTCCCCCCGGGTCGGTTGGTTGCACCCCTTCGGGATCTTCGATAGTGAGGGAGGGTCACCTCTCTTTTGTCCCACTATCTCCCTCGGCATCCACCTTTTTCCTCGGTGGGAATATCAACATGGCAGAGGCTAGTGTACTAAGCAATCAGCATGATATGCATTTGAAAAATATTCATTCAGCCTTTCATGAGATGCAATTGATTGAGATAAAAGAACTTGAGATGGGAGAAGGGTTTTACCTATGCAATTCAGTGACTCACTGATTGCTAGTACTTACCCTTTACAATTTTTCCAATTTAGGCAAAAGAGAATCAACCAATCAATTGGATTAGAGTAAGCAAAGGAATCAATGAATGTATTCAGTCCATAGGATTCAAATGTTATGCTAAAATCTCAGATTAAAGCCCTTCATTCACTGATTGAAGCTAATATGCATTAGGCAAGCATTGCATTCATGAATAGATGAATTCAAGCAAAGGTTGGCTGAGAATTTGATGAAAATGTTCAATTCTTTAATCTCTCAGTCAAATGGCTTAAGCTCAGCAATTGGATTAATGAGAGAGATTAAAAATTGAAGAGAAATACCTTGACATGGCTGAAAATAACTTGCCAAATGCTTGATAGGGCTCCCGGTTGTCCAATGTTAGCAAAATAATCCATGAAGCTTGCTTATCTGATGGTAGAGACCAATCTTGAAGCTTCAAATCCTTGAAATTGAAGCATTAAACCCGTTTCCCCCAAATTTTTGCTCCATAGAAGCTCTTGATCTTCAATCTTAAGCCATCCTGTGCTTAATCCTTGCAATTTGTTGAAGAATCCTTGCTGAAATGATTCCACGGGCCAAAAGGATGAAGAATCTTCAAGAAATTGTCAAGAAATAGAAGCTTGGGCTGAAGCTTTCATGGCTGCCCATGGACTGTTCACCTAGGGTTCAAGTGAGCTGAGGAGTCTTCAAATGTTGCTGAGAATCTCAATGTAGTTGAAGATTAATGCCTGGAATGGATGAAGAAGAGTGCCAAGGCTGAGGGGAAGCAAGCTTGGAGCAGGGCAGGGCTGGAATCAGCCCGAAAATTGCACCGCAATTTTCGGGGCTGTTTCTGGCCTGTATGTTGCCCAATCTTGAGCAATCTTATGCTCAATCTGAAGATCTTGAAGTCAGGGATCTATTCCAGGTAGATTTTGGTCAAGAAGATCTGAGGTAAGAGAGATATGAGTAGATCTTGGGGCTGAACCTCCATGAAACCTCCAGGAATTTCCAGGAAAGGGAAAAGAGAAACCCCTCTTTTCAAAGTAACCACAGTTTGTTCTCAAACTAAGCCCGATTAACCATCCTTTACCCTAGTTACCTCCATTTTTGCATAAAATTTGATGACGTCCAGCCATTTAAGCCTTTACCCGCCATATCTGACCTTGGACATCTCCAGATGTAGTCATTGCTAACTGTAGTTGTCCTGCAGCACTCCACTAGTCACTGTCTTGTACCATTTTTGTCTGAAATTGGTTTTGAAATAGGAAAATGAGAGTGAAAATAGAAGAAAATAATGGATCAAAGACTGAAGCTCTGATACCACTTGTCAGAGAGAGAACTAGGGAGAGAGAAAGAGGAGAGAGAAAGACTGCAGAGGAGAGAGAAAGACTGCAGGAAGAGAGAGAAATAGAGTGACGAGGAGAGAGAAAGACTAGAATTGGAGAGAGAAAGACAGGAAAGATGTAGAAGCCATGGAAGCTTGGAGCAAGAAGGGAGAGAAAGATTGTAAATGTATTGATATGTCAAAAGATGTGAAAAATTACAACTTCTCTCCTTATATACCAGTGTTAATGTGACATGGCATATTATTAGTATTCTAAGTATTCCCAGCTTCTTACACATAGCTAGAGTCATGGGGGACACCTTTCATAGTGCTGTAAGTGTTCATCCCCCTGAGGGTGGTTACACAGCTAGAGTCATGGGACACCTTTCGTAGTGTTGTAAGTGCTCATCCCCCCCCCCCCCTGAGGGTGGTTTTAAATGTAATGATGTAGAGATTGATCTACTGATAGAAGAGGTAAACATGAAAAACATTGATGCAGCCTACACTTCTCGTGCATTGATTCTAGAGGTAGAAATGGTGGTAATAGCATTAATAACCATGGTGGAGACTTACATCCCAATAGGGGCAAGTCTCAGTATTGTGGGCAATCTCCCAATAATTCCCATGGATGTAAGTCCTCTTTAACATGTCATTATTGTAGGCAATATGATCATATTAGACTGCAATGCCATAAAAACCATAATGATAAATGCAATGAGAAAGGCAAGGGGAAAGTGTAGGACAATGCAAAGTCTAATGATTGTAGCATTATCCCTAGTAAGTCCAATGTGAAGAGTGAAGAGATAAATGTAATACAACATGAGTCTAATGATGACTACATCTTAGTTGCTTCGTCTCTTGATGGTACTAACTTCATGGATGCTTCATCTACCTACTCTCAATGTTAACTACTTGATTTGGAGGGGTCTTTCTATGTTACCCTACATCGGGATTGGATGATGCTATCATGTTTGTGTTGAATGAAATTGGTTTGAACACACATATTGTCTGCATCGCCACTAATGGAGATAGCTCAATATTTGGGTCTATCATAAAGCCTTGGTTGCAAATCTACCAAATAAAGTGCCTCATCTCATAAGCATACATTGTATTGCTAGTAGAGAAGGCCTTACAATAGTTGATGTAGCTAAGTGCTTTCCTTGCATTTCTTATGTGGATAAAACATGGTCTACTCTAGGATAAATGCCTCAAGTTTGTGTCATATAGCTTTTTGAAGTCTTTTCCTAGAAATGAATATACAAGTTTTGGAAGTACTTAAAATTCATAGTGCCAAATGGTTGGCAAGAGGTAACATAATGGAAAGGTGTTTTAAGCTAATGCCTACAATCTTGACATTTTGGAGAGACACTACACGTGCATGGCACTAAAGCTATGAATATGCAAAGTGATGTTTTGCATATGTTTGGAAGGACTTAAATCTCTTGAATAAGAAGTTTCAAGAGAGTTTTGCATATCACAACAATCACCTCTACCATCAAAGTGACAATAAGATTTCTTAGGAGAGGAAGTTCTTGGAGTGAGTAGCCATTTCTCAAGCCATTTGGAGTAGGTACTTCATATCTTGTCAAGTTTATGAATCAAACAATAGATGGTTTATTGATCCATGTAAATAAGAATGGGGAAGAATATATAAATCAACTTCTCCTCACAAAAATGCCTAGACAAGATAAAATAGGTATTTCTCCTGATAATTGAATGCATGATGTTGATAGTTGTGTTGATAAAATGCCTAGACAAGATAAAATAGGTATTGCTCTTGATAATTGAAGGGGTGATGTTGATAGTTGTGTTGAAGGCAAAAGAATTTGTTGGAAAGAAAATAGATTGTATGAATGAGAGGTTCCCAAATATATATGTTTTTGGTATAACAAGATTATTTTCTCCCCAATATCTTCCACATGATCCAAAAGAATGAGAAAATAAGGTCAATACATGGTTGGATAGGTTACTGAAAAACTTCAGTGTTTCTATTTTAGATGCACCGGGATGTAAAAATGAAATCTATGCATTAACTAACACACTATATTTTGGATGTGAAAGAATGAGCATGAATGATTATGGCATGTATTCTCTAGAAAAGCTTGGATTCACAAGCAACATATCCAAACGTGCTGAGATTATGGAAAATCCTTTTAGTTCTTCCTATTTCATTAGTATCATTTGGATGAGACTTCTCTAAGATAAATATAATCAAAAGTGATTTTCACCACCATAGCTATTGAAGGTGCTAATTCTTAAGTCATTAATGCAAATTTATCTTATTGGCCTTGATATCGAAAGCATTGATTGGGCCTTGGTCTATGAGAAATTAGAGCCTACAAAGGCATGAAGACTACTTGATTTGTAGTTTTTGTTTATTTCTTACCTTATTTTTCTATCATGATGAACCTTATCAATGACTATGATGTACAAGAATTTAGAGCTTGGAACACTTTTGAGTCTTAAAAATTATGAAACAACCATTTTTATTATGCTTTTCTTTCATGCTAGTGCTTGGCTTTTGCATCACATATTTTGAGACCTTTCCATCTTTATGTTAAGAGTTACAATCACTTAAGTTCTATCTAAAATTTTTTCTTGTGAGGTTCTTGAAAGTTCACACCTAACTTTAGAGCAAGGGTACCAAAATGAAGCTCACGAAAAAGAACAACGGGCAAAGATATCATTGACTTTTTCTTGAAATAGAACCTTGGGTGTCAAGTTTAAAGCCTATAATAATGGGAATCTTTGCATTCCCAAGCACAGTTGTAGTTGAGGCAAAGGTGTAGCCACACAAAATTATCTTAATTGTGTCGTTGTAGTTTGCATGTAACACAAGGAAATTTAAACATTTTCCCATATAGTAAAAAAAGAGAAATTTTCCAGATACTTATCCAAGTATCTAGAAAGAGTCTCAATGAATAAAAGTTGAACATTTTACAAGTTAATTAGTAAAATACTATTATATAGAAATTTCAAAATTTTCTAGTTGTTGTAGTAAAATTTCACTATATAAGTAGATTAGTTAGAATTAGTGCTATAGTAAAATTTTAATACATAAGAAAGCTAGTTACAATCATGTATATAGAAAAAAAATTACTATAGTAAGGAAGGTTTTATTTAAAATAAGGAAAACAATTAAAACATGTTGTCCTCATTATAAAGAGACCAATCTAAGATACAAGTATCCTCAATACTTGAAGGTCATTTGTGATATTTTGTGACAATAATTTTCTCTCTATAAAGTAACCAATCCATAATAGACTTTCTCATGGTGGATGGCAATGTTAGTTCAGTGTGTCCTCCTTAACTAGGATCTCTCCTTGATAACAATATATGTAGACTTTAATGACACATATAGCTTATTTATGGATTGGATGTCTAAATATTTTAGGAGGATTGTTTCTTGTTCTTCCTCCTCAAAGGCATTAACAATCTATAGTAAAAGAACACAACATGAATTAGTGTACTGCTACATCATAAGTTAATTGGCTACTCCATAGATTTAATATTTAATAACATTGAGTTATTGATGAAGTTCCTCCTACATTAGAAGAATCTGCATTTTTTGACATATTAATATGGTTGACCTATAGTATAGATAAGAAAATAAACTTAACAAAATAAAATCATATCACATTTAGTAAACAGAAATGCAAAGAAGTAACTCAATAAAATAAAATCATATCATATCTCCTATTGTTGTTGCTTGCAATGCTACATTTTCTTACTCATTTTATTACTAGTCTTGTAGTTTGCCACAAAAGTGGCTACAAGCCACTTTTATAGCTCATATCCTATTTCACTATAAATGAAATAACATATGCATATGATACCAAATTTGGATGAGATTTTACCAATATTGTAAGATTTTTCAAAAGGTCATGAAAATTGGTAAAAATAGTACTCAACAATGCTATTTGAAGCTCTCAAAAAAGTTGATAGTTTTCATATAATTGCAATTCCATTAATGGGAATGCATGCCATATATGTCAAAGTATTTTTCATGAAAATTTTAGCCCGATAATTTTTGAAATGGTTTTGATTAGAAGTATTAAAAGATTTTTTTTTTGTGAAAATCGTCTCAAAGATAGACATAGAAAAATACAACACCTAGCTTTTTCAAACCCTTTCTCTTTTTTCTTAACTACTATCTTATGTTGATCACATTTCTTTAAAAGCATTTCTTCTTAATCTTTCTCATTGATGAGAAATGGAATTTTTTATAGAGAGTCCAAATTGCCACAAAAGTGGCTTTTCTCCCACAAGACTAATGATAAATTATCATAACAAGTTTGTAATTAGATATAATTTATTGATTGCATCTATTAAAATAATTAATTAAGAGATGGCTAACCATACCTTTCATACACAATTACTTTTTTGTGCAAACTCAACCTCCTCTAGATCTTGGAATGTATCATGATAAAGAGAGTGTTTACTACTGCATGAACCCAACCATACAATAAAAATAAAATTCAAAAATTGAGTGTGTTTTTAGTTAAAAGTACACAAAATTGAGAATATGTATATATAAACAAAATCCTCATACACATGGGATTAATTTTAGTGGCTCCATAAAAATATTACTTAATTTCACGTAGTCTTGCAACTTAGGTTTAAGTATTGGGGAAAATCAAATGGAAAAATACTATAAATCAAATTATACCAACCCTTTCACTATTTATCCAGAAATTAAAATTTCAAACATCAAAATATATTAATAAGTGAATTATGTACATATATATAATGTACTATTCTTTGAAAAGATACATTGATCTTCCACCATACATTATGGATCATATACCTTGCCATTTGTATCCTAAAGTTTTAGAGATGTACGTAATGGAAGGTAAATATATAAGTAACTTAAAGAGATTATTGTAATAGAAAATAACAAAAATTAAAAAAGTAACATTTGATATGAAACTTTATTAAGCTTACCAATTTATCTTGCATATCATCCTACTTGAAGCTATGATTCTCCTATAAGAAAAGCATACTTTTGCCCATTGGTATCAATTTCATATATATAATATGTATGAGAAAATTTGATAAATAAATAACTTACCAAAGATATATCCACTGAATATGATCTTTTCCTCTTGAGTTACTTTTTGAGGTTTTGAGTAACAGAAAGACAATATAAATATACATATCATTCTTCGAGAGGTAATAGCACCAAGAAACTCAATGGATAAAATTAGATCATAGTCTTGATCTATTATCTCTACCATTCTTTGTTTGTCATCTTTATAATTATGAAAATGTAGATCCTTGCTAAACTCATGACTCTTGATCCAGCTGTATATTATTTTGTGATTAGTACAATATCTAACCTTTTATGTATCTCTATAGTGCTTCAGTGAAAATGATTTTCTAAACTCATATTTGTCTTCTCGACTAATCTTTTTAGGTAGTTTGAAAATTTCATCATATGTAGGGGTCCTCATCAAAGACACATCCCCTATCTATATACTATTGATTTACTTTTGAAGTGGTAACTGCACTCTTTTACTTTGTATTGAAATTGGTTTACCCATTTTCGTTCAAAATTATTGTTCTTTGATTTTAGTTTCTCAATTTTCATTTTGCAAAATGGTGATGGTATGCATAATTGACTCTAGAGTTCATTGGCTTGGGGAGGCCATGAGAGAAGATAAATTTAAATTGAAAAAAAATATGTCAATATTCAACCAACAAACAAACATTTCATTATTTACAAAAGGATATAACAATAATCTTCTCTCTCTCTCTCTCTCTCTCTCTCTCAATGAGTTTCTTTTAATAAATTATTTTTTAAGTTTTAAAGAAAAATAATATATAATTATACAACATACGAATATAGAGTGAATATACAAACGATAACTTGGGGAGGCCATGAGATAAGCTAAAATTAAATTTAAAATTTTATATATTAGTATTCATCAAACAAATAATTATATCATTCTTTATAAAATGATACAATAATAATCTCTCTCTCTCTCTCTCTCTCTCTCTCTCTCTCTCTCTCTCTCTCTCTCTCATGTCCAACTAGGACTCAATCTCCACATGAGACACACACAAGCTATATCCACAAAGATATAGGCAATGGACATCAAACTCACCTCCCAACCATAGAGCCAAATGAGCTTACCCCTGAGCTTGGGACCTAGTAGCACATTGGGTCATCACTAGTCCACAATGTCCTATTATACAAACACCCATAAATAAAACATAATGATATGCACAATAGAGTGATGATCAGACAATGATGTCCACTGTGACCAATGCTACTAGCACCCATCTAGATGTCTAAGAATCCAACACACAACACACACACACACACACACTCTCTCTCTCTCTCTCTCTCTCTCTCTCTCTAAAGTTAGTAAGATACTTCATGTGATCTCCACACTATTGGAACATCTATAGAATCTCCCATTGATGATGTCACTCTCCTTCTCTTGTAACTTTAAAGTTTGATAGTACCATGCTACACAAATTCCAATCCCTCCATATGTCTTCATCAATATCAATCCTCCATGTACATCTATTATGATTGCACTTCAACCATGACAATTTACACTTTTTTTCTTTATAATTTACCTCTCTTATCATTGCATGAATGTACACTCCATCCATTTCATCGTCATGTTTTCTTGCCATGCTGTGAAATATTGGAAGGGGTTGATGCTTTTAATTGATTCATTTCATGTAATGCAAATGATTGAATGAAGGAGAGGGATAAATGCCCAAAATCTCTAAAAAAAATGGCATAAGCTTAGCAAATGGATAAATACAGAGATTAGGATTCAATAAGCATACCTCTTTCATGCTTGCATTGAGTGGATGAAGCTTCCTTGATCAAGTGACTCGAACCCTTCACCAAATCAGCTCGTGGAAGCAAGATGTCTTCAATAGGTCATACCCTTCAAGGATTTGAAGGATTTGAAGCATGCACTGATGCATGGGACTCTTGTGAGCTTTGTCTAACTTCCTCTTCAAGAAGTTGAAAGCTTAAGTGAAGCTTTCATATGGCTGGCCATGAAAAATCCTTCCACTTGGAGCTCCATGTCTTGAATCTTGGGTAAACTCCATCAAGAATGGTTGTAGGTGGACCTTAGAGGTGAGATTTAGAGGTTTTTTGAGGGGGATGCAAGCTTGGACTAAGTGGTTATGGCTACCATGCGGCTAGCCACAACATGATTTCTTTAGGATTTATGGAAAATTCTAACTGGAGGAGGAGAGGATCAATGAAGCTCTTAGAGAAC
The DNA here is from genome assembly GCF_053477565.2 of Lygodium microphyllum. NCBI lineage: Eukaryota > Viridiplantae > Streptophyta > Polypodiopsida > Schizaeales > Lygodiaceae > Lygodium > Lygodium microphyllum. The sequence goes on from NC_141151.1 coordinate 10,986,511, forward strand.
ACCATTAGCCTAGGAGAGAAGGGCTAGAAGCACGAACAAGTGATGGGGTGCAAAAAGAGAGTAGTGGGGAGAGCAGTCCACACAGCACATTTTTTACCACAAGTTTTGGGCAACAACTTGGAGGCTCACAATGGGATGTAGCATTGAGGTATGGTGCTCAAAATGCTCCTGGTAACTAATGAAGATCTTATGAGCTCATTGATCCATAGTGAAGATAGATCTTGGAGAGAAATGGAGGTTTTCCTACTAAGAATCCATGGTAGCCTAAGTAAGAAGAGAGAGAGAGAAGGCCTTGAGCAAAAAGGGAGTTTGTTCCTTCTCTAACTCCTGTGGAGGTCTCCTTTTCCAAAATCCCCTAAATCGAGCACAAAACTTAGTGACAATTTGCTAATCTAACCATGTTACCTCCAAATATGTCAAAAGCTCCAACCATAACTCCTACTTGTCTCCAAACAAAGTTGTCTGCTAATGTAGTCCTCCTTGTTGTACTCGTATTTATTGCCTCAGTAACTAGGGTATTTGTTTTGAAAAGAAAACTAGATGGAAAAAGAGAGGGAGGGAAAGGACTAAAGCTTTGAGCTCTAATATCAATCAACAACCAAACTCCTCTCATCCAACCATGAGTAAACCAATGCAAAAATCCCAATAGAGCCAACTCACAAGAGAGAAAGGGCTTTGCTACAAACATATGCAAATTAGACATCATCAAGTTAAATGCTTTGGATTTAATCCTCAACCATTAGCTCCAATAGGTCTTAGCTCCCATTCAAAGATACACAAACCTTGCGTACACTAACCTTACCCCATCGCTAATTATTGTGGACATAAGAATAGGGTTGCTATTGGATATGGATCCCAATAAAACTATTAGTTTAATCAATTTCAAAGGGGTGATAAACCAATGAGGATTCCAAGTGGCTTTTACCCAACCAAGTGTAGATGGCATTATAATTGAAGAGCTACAACTAGTCAAAGCACATGCTCAAGCTATAATTGAATATCAAGGGTGAAATAACCAAACTCATAAATTTAAAACATTTCTAAACATCTTAATTAAATCACGTTTACCAATTTTTCATTTAATGAGCATACCTTTTTCAATTGGGGTGGAGTTACCTTACTAGAGGACTTATACCATCTTTTTCATAAAACTATGGGTCTAGACTTTTTGTTAAACTAATCCTATAAACCTCCCAATATGATATTTTGGTGATTTTAGCATCACCATTGCATGAAAAGTAGGCCAAAACCCCCTATTTGAGTTTGAAATAGTAAAATCGGAGTTTTGAAGGGCAAAAACTGACCAAGAAAAGGCCTAAAAGGGTGCATACAAAATAAATTGGTTTGGATAATTGCTATTCCAACTACTCAAATCAATTTCTTCCACACACATTCTTTCGGGGGGTTTTTTGGTTGTTTGTAGCCCTTTAAGTGTTCGATTAGAATACTCTTTTTAGAGTTTCACCATGCTCTAGTGGCACTAATAATGCCAAAAATATCGAATCTACACTAAAATCTGGTTGGATATCAAGAGTAAAATATAGTTTCTAAAAACTATGAGAGTAAACTATAATTTCTAAAAACTATGAGAGTAAAATATCCATTTCACAACTCAAGATAGCATTAATGGCATTTGAAAGTGAGAACTTCAATATTGCTAGATGATCGAGCATTTCTAGGGAGAGAAAGTCTAATTTTCTATAAAAGAAAAAAAAATTATGTACTATAAGAGCCTTTCCCATTGGAGAATGCCTTTTTTTTCCTCCAACCTAAATGGTCTCAAAATGAGCTTAGAATCCTTCTAATGGAACTTGTTGATCAATACTACATGATACTATTTTTGTTGCACTCATTGTTTGCAACTATTCTCTCAAGAGATGGTGAATGATGTTGTTTGATAGGCTGAGAAAATATTAAGGATTGATTGGATATTTTTAATCCCTTGGAAAAATAATGTAGTTTGAGATCTTAAGCTCAATAACTTACACACTAAGAGATCATAGTAGGTTTGTTGTTGTTGCCCTTGAAAGTATTTGATGCTTTCCTATAAGAAGTTGCATAATATCACTTTAAGTGAGACAATATTAATGGAAATATTGTCTTTCTTGTACATTCTGATAAGGGTTTAAAGTGTGCTGTTAATCTCAAAGGTTAGATATGAAAAAAGGAAGAACCAACCACATTATGAGAGTTTGGTTTTAAGAAACTATGGTAGCTTTGGAGACAATGAGCTTAGTCATGACCTAGTGTGCATGTGCTTAATGTAAAAGTGAGTGAGGATACCTTGAGACCTTGTTTATGACTCTAATACCACATGTAGTGTAGGAGAAGGAAGTTAAAAAGGTGAGTAAAGGAAAAAGAGGCAAAAGACATGAGTGAGCATGCTAGGTGAAGTAGACCTTGAGAAAGTCTTGATATGAAACTTTATGGTGTTTTGTAAGCTTACACACTGCCTCATTTTCATGGGTATCCCTTACCCTTCATCAATTCACTTTATATCGATCATCATATCCCACAACTACCTAGCAATTCTTGACCTAAAGCTTGTCAAACATGATGTTGTTACCCAAAGCATGATGCTCTAAGAAATCTCAAGTCAATGGTAGGTCTTTCTCCATGAACTTTTATTTTGTATGCATGCATACTCTACTTGTGCATGCAAGTTGTCTGAAAAGTTTTTGTTTTCAATTGTGTGTAATCCTTATGTATTATATATATATATATATAGAAAGAGAGAGAGAGAGAGAGAGAGAGAGAGAGAGAGAGAGAGAGAGAGAGAGAGAGAGAGAGAGATATGTGGAGTCATGCTCTCTTTAAAGGTTGGATCCACATATCTTTTTACTTTTGTCATTATTTGTTGGGCTCCTTGGTAGCCTAGGAAGTTCACCATCACAACCACTATTTGGCTCCTTGGTAGGCAAAGAAGTTCACTATCACAACCATTGCTTTACACGCACCTCGATGACCTGTGCTTGTGCATGTCCTAGCCTAGCAGGGAGTGCTAGTCGTTTCTAAAATGGTGCTAGTCCATTTTGTTTTGGTACCTTGAGATACACACGAACTTCGTGTTGATGGGAGACTACTTTAGTTCCACACGATCCTCAAGATGGGTGTGCTGTAGGGCCACTTCTAACCCAATTGTTTGCACATAAAGCACAATACAACAATGGCCAATAAGAGTACTTTGGAGCTTGGAGGATGGCCTATCGATCGATGCACGCACCAGTATATCGGATAGCAATGATGACGCCAATATGCACGTTCAATGGTGCTGTTTATGTCGCAACCACCTGGTAGCCCTCGACCATTCTAGTTCTCTCTCTCTCTCTCTCTCTCTCTCAAGCATGACAGGGCCTTTGAAATGGACAGCGCGCCTCTGCTTACGCGTATTCGGTTCATATTTCGTCATGAGGATTGTCTACTTTTAGAGTTTAGGCTTCTAGTCGATGAACACAACAACATGGTCTCTCTCAAAGTCGAGGTAATTTACGGCACCCACGGCCGTTATTTTGGATCATGATCAGTACACATCATGAGGCATGATCACCTTAGCCGAAAATAATACTCCCGAGAGAACTAATTTACAAATTGTGGCCTGCTACACCTTCCCATTACTAAGTACTTATGAATCTAATCAAGTGTTACCTTCATAGTCCTCCCCATAGCTGACACATTTCTTTTGGTATCTTAGCATAAGTGGCATTGCTCTTAATATGTTTGAATCTAGTCCTACTATGGCATTTCATGTTGTTCCTGTCACAATTGGGACGAATCAGCTTCTTAATTAGTTGAGGTGGATGATTAAAGCCAGTTGCAAGCTTCAATTATCATTAGATGACACATTTTGATTATATTGACTGGTTATATATCAACTAATTATGCTCACACTTTTTACTGAGTAAGGGATCATTCATCGAGTAGTGCATACTCTAGTACTCTATAGGAGTCTGTGCCAACCATATTATGGGTACGATCTTACATCACATTCATGACAAATGAGATTATACCAAGTTTTGTAGCAAGCTTGCTTGGGTAGTTGGCTTGACGGAATAGTATATAGCACTACATATGTTGCATGTAGTTGCGTTTCAGGCCTCCTTATTTTTCTTGGCTCTCCTCCAATTGTTTCATCATTATAGCTTTCTCTTGGAGTAACCACTGGTGGGTGTGATTGCCACTATCTCAACACCTTTTGTAACCAACCTATATTTATCATTAAAGTCTTCCACAAAACAACCTTTTGCATTAAATCAAACCTACAGCCCTTGCTCCACTATCACCACTAGATGCATACAAACTACTCATCTCATAAAAAAAATAGCCATGCTCACTTTGAACTCACCTATGATATGGTTATAATAGTGATACCCTATGATCAAGCTTCTTTCGTATTTCATTTAGCACACAAACATATATAATACAACCAAACACTTTCAAGTGTGACATATTAGGCTTCTTGCCTATAAAGCATTCTTTAGGGATCATCCCATGAATTATAGTTGTGGGAGTTTTGTTTATAATATAGATAGTAGTACCAACATCTTTAGACAAGAAATGTTTTGGCAAATTCTTCTTAGTCCCATCAATACCAATGCAACTACTGCAATATGTATATTTTTCCTTTCTGCAACCCCATTTTGTTGTGGGGTATACCTTCAAGTAAACTATCTATTTATCCTATGAGACCTCAAGAGGTCACTCAAATCATTAGAGGGTACTGTCCCCCTCCATTTGATCTTAAGTACTTAACTTTCAAGCATATTTTTGTTTCAACAACTTTGAAAGTTTTAAAGTGCTTAAACACATCACTTTTTTCCTTTATGAAATACACCCATGATAGCTTTCTTAAACATCAACAATAAATATGACAATTTTTTATCGCCACCAAGAAATATATTTTGTGTAGCATGATTGGTCATATGATTAGATGTACCTGAATCAATATACCATGCATTATCATGTGTCTTCTTTTCTATAACAGTATTCATCATATATTGTATAATAAATAGGCACTCACTTTTGTCTTCATTCTATCATGAAGGTAATGCATAGTTTCCTTACTGCAATTTATCACTGTGGATATTATCCTTCTTAGCATAACAATAGGTTGCAATATGACCTATTTTTCCATAATAATGAAGACAAACAATATTACAATTGCTAGAACCTTTGTTTTTTCCATCCACCTCTTTCTCTAGAGCTCTCCCTACCTCTAAAGTTCCCATGGCCTCTTAAAACCTAGTTTTCACCGAATTGTTGATACAACCTGTTTTGCTAGTTATCATAGAAAATGGAAAAACTATTGCAAATAAAATTTATCTGATCATACCAACAAGCATGTTCTTCATACTTTAATCAACCACAAGAAGAAAAAGAATACTAAGAACCACAAATCTTCACGCAACATCATATAGTGAATCTCCCACGAATTTATCATAACTAATCTTTAAGATATGATTTATATTCTTCATAAAAACCATAAAAGAACACAAAAGAATGAGTAGGTTTGAATAAAATTCATCACATAGTATTCATATTTTATCATCGTCTTCACTTAATTTTTCACATAGTCTCACTCATAAATACATTGTTTTTCATAAAACATTGGCTATCTCTCATACACTATCTCTCCCACATATGCTCTCTCACAATAGTACATTGGAATAACCAATAATAACACTGAATAATCTTCTCTTGGTTGTCTATACTCCTCCCAAAATGTATGTTTGATATGAAAAGTCACCAGAGGCACTATGATGACCTTTGGTAGCTCACTATTGTCATTGTCACTTCAAGTTTTCATCAGCTACTTCTTTTGCTTCTTCGAGCTATTAAGAGCTTCCATTCATCTCTTTCCAAGATATTAAACATTTCCAATAAAAAAATTTATCCAACAGAACACTCACAAAAGCATACAAAATAAAATGAAATAAAATAGAAGATTCACATAAGCTCTACAGAACACTTCATAGAAGGACAATAGAAGGCATAAAACCTATATAGCTCAAACCAAAACCAATTCAAACCATTAAAAACTATCCAATACACTCTTAATAATTTATCAAAGCATTCATCTACAATCAAAAACTCTCAATCAAAAGGAAAATAGATCAGAATAGAACTAAATTAGACCTAACAAAACCAGACAGACATAATGTAGAACCAATCAAAACATCATATCTCAATCAAAAACCATCATGAGCTTCTTAATCATAATCAAACCATACCAAAACACTTTCAAAACTTTCAAAATATTTTAATAAACCCTCACAATCAACCATTCAGCTTATAAAAATAACAAAAATTTGCTAAAAAACAAGTCAATTGAGCTCTCTGCATATCCCTACGCTTAACACGACCTTGGAAAAAGAAGATAAAGTTCTACAATAATGATCTTCAATCATCAACTCTATCCCAAACAAATGCACAACCTAAACATGTCTTCTTTAGATGAGCCTAGATCTAACGATATAAATGAAAGGAAAACCATAACCGCTATGAACTATTCCTTAGAACTAAACCAATAAACTCAAACCATTAAAGGATATAAGAGTTTTCTCTACATCTTAGCATATATTCTTCCAAAAGATCTGTAAATTCAACCGCTATCCATATTTGATCATCTTCAGCTTCAACTTCATCTCCACATGACAAGGATAAAACACACACATCTCAAACATACATCATAGACCAAAAAATTCACATATACACTACAATGATGTAGTTTGAATGGCACATGCTCCAAAAAATGAAAAAAAAAACATTTTTTTCATTAAAAAGAAAGATACAACCAAGAACTACTCCATTGCTATGTAGGATGAAGATATTTCTTATTAAACTTCATGCTAAGCTTGAGACATTCCAAGGCTTTGGTCTCATCTACAAAATATATAGGTACGTTTTGGAGAAATTAAAGACAATACATCCTTCCCAACAAGGTAATGAATCTAGTAGGAAAAGCATATGCAAAGTAGTACAATACATCCATCTGATCCACTGTTACATCCTTATTAGCATTAATATGCAAATTCAGTATTTTCTTTTGAGTATTCTAATTGGATTGTTGATGCATGAAGGCAAGATACCAACAAAAATGAGTTGCAAGACATGCAAAGTTATCCTTAGACTAAGAATACACTCGAGCAAATTGAAAATAGAGTTTAAATATATTATTGAACTCTTTCAAGACCCAGGCATGAGAGACTAATTAAATGCAGGTCCTATCAAAGAATCATATAACATCCATTACCGTCGATGGAGGATATCATTGCCATACATCTAGGAGTATCCATCATAAATTGTGGAGGAAGATTTATATACTCAGTAGGTGGGGAAATGGGAATAATAGGAGAACATTGAAAAGGTAGATAAGCCTAGATCATAAAAAGATGATTGAAGGGATAATGAGGATGGAAAAGGGAGAAAAGATAATAAAAATGCTTGAAGGGATTCTACTAAAAAGATAGAGGGAATAGGTTGAACAACAAAAGAAGGTTCAGAAGGGATAAGAGAAGATGTAGGATCAACAATGAATGGATAACTAGTAAAAATAAGAATTTGAGGGGAGTTCACACGATGAAAGATAAGACAGGAATGGTACTTGGAGATCAGAATTGATAATGGAAATATACACATGTAGGCGATAGAAAATGAGGGAATAGGAAAGGAGGTCATTTGGATTAGAAAGATAAATAGAACAATGAAATTCGAAAGTGTGGAAGAATTCATGTGTAGAACTAAATATTACCCACAATATGTGCTAATACTTGAGAGCATAAGGGATGGATATCAGATTTATGAAAAACACTACATCACTGGCATAGATCCATGACACTATTCTCTAAAGGAGGATGCAAAGCATTTCTTTTGCACCAAGATGTCTGTTGATAATAATTTCTCAAGCCATCTACCAAAGTCATTTCAATTGAATGTACATACATGACAATTTGTAAAATCACATCACCCACATAAACATTCATGTCCTCCTCATCAGGGATTTGTAGATCTTCTTTAAGATACATGAAAGAAAGTAGCAGTGCCTCATGAGAAATCAGCTCATCTACAAATTTATTAAACACAGATTTCAACAAGTCTACAGACCACAAATTCGGCCACCCATCCTTTGGAGATTCTAAATCCACATTATTTAGGGACATATACAAGGCCAAGTGCTATTGATTATACTTAATCTAGAAAAAATGTGGAGGTGACACCAATTCAGCATAGTGAACAAATTCTTCTTGAGAACACAGTTCATGCACTAAAGGCGCTCTATCTTAGTAGAGAAACCATCACATAATGTTGTAAGTAGTCAAGCTCCTCTTTAGAAGAAATCATAGAAGAGACCATAAGAACTAGAGGAGGAACAAAAGGGTAGATATACTTAATAGTGGAGTTCTTCAATAAGCTTCTTCTATGACTCTACAGTTTCATGAGAGTGATGTAATCAACCCTCATATGTACCCATCTTACTAGTGTATGCCAACATCTCCTCAAGAGCATAATTTTTCTCTTTGGTTACTAACACATTCTCCTCCTCTGAGGTAGTGATCTTGGTTTCCAGCTCTTTAATGGTGGCTTTCTATGAATCCATTAAATCTGTGCTACAATCATCTATTTATGGATATCATTCAAAGTAGCTTTCTCAGAGAGGCTAGATCCTCCAAAGTCTTGCTAAGTTGACTAGTTAGGGAGTTCACATTGTCTTAGAGAGAGGTGTAAACACTTGTATATATGGATTGAAGACAAGAAGTGATTGAGGTTTCCAAAGTAGATTGGACACTAGAAACCAACTGTGAAAGCATGGGTCCAGATAACATTGTCTGCAAGGAGAAAGGGATCTTCAAATCTATTGTCCTTCCCTATGGGCTGCAAATAGATTTGTACAAGAAAGGAATGAGGGAAGAGAATTTCTAGAAACATTAGAAATAGATTCCTTTACGAGAGGATCTAGAATAAAAGGAGAACTTGAAGAACCCTTTATGCATAAACATTTTTTTCAAGGGAACTTAGTAGGAGGCACACCTTTAGGATCAAAGTTTGGTTGCATTAGAGGAGAGGATTCAAAAGGTGGAGGTTACTTCAAAAGAGGGACATGATCAGGCATTGGTGCTCCACCTCAAGGAGGTGCAAGAGTAATAACCTTTTGGAGAAAAGCTCCATATGACACATTGCTAAGCTAGCCTTTCTTGACATGTTGGAAGTGCTAATCCATTTTAGCCAAAAGAAACACTTCCCAATTAAATTTGACACCTTTAAGAATCTTGACACAGATGTAGCGAATAATTCTTTGGACATGCACTTTGAAGTAGGCTTGCCTAACATAAAGCGATCCTGTAGTAGGAATTGACACAATCACTTTCATACAAGAGAAGAGATATGAGCCAATGACACCCCTAAATTGTTAATAACTTTGTGTAGTATCAAGGGGGTTAAAGTCTCCTTCTATAAAAGGGCAAGAATCTCCTCTATTGTTAGAATATGGTTACCACTAGGCACAAAAGAAGCGGAAAGAGGTAAGAATAATGCCTCAATGATGTTACCAAAAGATAATAAAAAATTATAGCCATACACCAAGGCAAAATATTTCTTATAAGATGCTAAGAAGGAATAGCAAAGTTATGCATTAAGACGAGTGAAAACTCGAGGGAAACAAACTGATGAAGGCCAGCTTGATGGATACAATCAGCTTCTAGAAGGAGGAAATAGTCATGGACTAGTAGTGGGATATGCTGAATCACTATCAGTGGGATGGAAGAAGATGCCATTTAGACAACACGGGATAGCACCCACACGCACAAAAAACCAAGAAAAAGAGGGAGTTTCTGCAAAACCCACACAGTCTACCACTTAGACGAATATTAGGAAGAAAACCAAAAGATAGACATGACTAGACCAAACTTTCCCAAGGAGACTACATCTTACGGAGAAATTTTGACATGACCTATGCACACATGCGATCGAAAGCTTCATTGTGTGCAAACATGCATGCACCTTAGAAACCCATAGTCAAGCACTCAAATCAAATATAATCTTATATATACTACATCCTGAACATTGACTAGACCAAATAGATCAAAACAGACTCATAATAGAACCATTCACTGACAAACAAAATCGATAGGGGGACTGATAAGATCAACATTTGATCGACAAAACCTCATCCTCATAAACGTTTTTGCCAACCTATGGTGTGGTGATGGGAATGAGTGAAAACTACATGAAATTCTTTTATCAGATGATAGATTATTTTTCAATTCATTATTAAATTATTCTCTTCATACACAATGAGTCATATTTTGTAATCCAAAACCCACTCAGACTTGGCATGACTTGACTATGGGTCTCTACAAATGCACTTCATTGTTAGAATTTACATGATGTCTGGTGCAAAGCGCATGCATGCGTGATGACGAGGGTTTATTTTTAATTACAATGTAATGTGTATATAGTGTGTATGCATGCATTGTGAATAGGGTGCTAATTTTGATTTATAGGATTATGCCGATACAAAGGAGAAGGGCACACTACCAAAGCTTATCCTAGTCTAGTCCATGAGAAGGCCAACACCACAAATAACCAACAGAAGACCCAATAATTGCTTCCAACTTGGTAAACCTAAAAGTTGTCGCAGTAACATCTGCCAAGAAAAGAAAACCAATAGTTCCAAAAGAGAATGTTTTCTCAACCAAAGATGTGAAGTTCAAGCTCCCAACAAAGCCATAGAGTAGTACAATACAAAGGAGTCTAGTGCCACAAAAGGATATTAAAAAAAGTGATATTTTCCTTGCTTGTGATTCATGCTTTTGGCAAGTTTCTTGGAAAGCTCCAATAGTGCTAGATGGGCCCTTACAAGATACTTGCAGTCAATCCTTATCTTGATAATCGCCGTCGATAGCCCCTTTTCCCCGTTTGGTGTTGCTTCTTAATACTACTTATGCTACTTCTGATAATCATTATCATGTGGATTTTGTTGGCAAAGCGAATGATTTCTACTGTACCTTCTATTCCAACTCCTACCCCTATTCTATTTCCTTTTCTTCCAATCCAACACATGTGGTGGGGTTGGTTCTGACCATTGGGATTTTTGTTTTTGAAAAAAAAAAGGGGTTATGGGAGAAAAGGACTTCCTTCCTTGCCACATCGACCTACTCTTTAAGAAAAGGTGGAAACAACTTCAAGGATAGGAAGAAAAGAAAAAAAAGTGATAAAACCAAGAAAAAATTTAATAAATTGCTATGGGAGGAAAAGAAAAAATTCCCTGTCATAATGAGCCTTGCTCTAAGAAAAGGTGGCAAACATCATTGGGTGGGAAGTTGGATGTGGGAAAGGAGGTGACACTCCGCAATCCAGAACAATTGAAGCCTCAGTCACAATCTTCAGGATGCAATTCTAAAGTTCCTCCCTTGGTGCATTGTTTCCTATGATTCCATAGTGCAGCTAACTCCTTTAGCAAACGAGATCTCCTCCATGTACTTGTTCGTTTGTTGGCTAACTCATTGGGCACGCCTCTTCATCAGCAAATCATGTTTGATATCATTAACAAATCATTGACAAATCCTTGAGTGATGTGCACTTTCATCCTAATTGGATGGGGATGTGAGTATGGGCTATCCTGTGTATTCATCAATAGAGTGTGAGATAGAGGGTGGGATGAGTGATCAATCTTATTCCCTTCAATTCAAATGAGAGGTGAGATGTGTGAATGGAAGCATTGCACAAATGGTTGGGCCTTTCAATGCATAAAGCACGAACTATTCATGTGCATGGCACTATAGGGTTCCCTAGCCTTCCTTTTTGCATTGTATGCCGGTAGAGGGTGGGATGCATGATTGTACAATCAATTATACCCAAGGCATATAAACCTTTACACACGTGATTGTAAGGATTATACCAATGGATGTGAGAAATTGGGTTGCCCTCCTATATTCATCAAAGCATGTGATCGTGGGAGGGAAAAGCATGACTTGTCCTTCCTTCATTTAACAATAGAGGTGAGGATTGAGAGATATTAAGACAAACTAGCAATCAGGTACATTCCCGTTTTCCTCTACACATACAGGATGGGCTCTATCACCACAATAGGACATACTCTCTCTGATCCCCTTAATTCTATCAATTCTTTAATTGGGTGTAAGATATGGGTTCTCTTCAATTCTTCTCTAAGTAATGTAAGTTATAGGGTGCGCCCTTGATCTTTCATTCATGCTTGAGTGACTGTTGAGCTAAGTGTTGTATCTTTCATTCTCAAAATCGATGAACTTCAGTGATAATGTTATTCCCCTAGGTGTTGGTGCATGGTCCCTACCATGATCAAAGCATGTTGTGGCAGGCTATGATACCTCCTGCAGATGACTTTGGCATCCAGTGCATCAACAACTGTCCACCTTGACCATGTGTGAAATGGGCCAAGTGTTTCTAACCTTACCTCTTGTGTTTATACCTATATCCCATGTCTTAAGTACGGGGACACAAGTGCTTGGTCTGTTATCAAGAGTTAGGACCTTGTGGATTACCAAAACCAGATTGAAAAGTTGTAAGTGTGAGGACTCATTCCTATATGTCTCTTCTACACATACTCATAAAAATACCACTATCTGATCACTCATTGATGCAATGATTTTTCTATATCTTGTTGGGGTCCCTTCCCCACCCACCCGTCCTATTTCATCTCGCACTCGTCCCATGTGACCATTTTTCTCTTTTTCTCGTCTTTTCATGAGAACAAATCCTTGCTTTTGCGAAACTACACTTTACTATTATAATCTTGTTTGTCCCTTTAAAATGGACATTTTTCATTTTTTGATCTCCTATTTTGACTCACAGTTCATTTGTTATTAGTTTTTGAATATGTTTATACTCTGCATATGTATTTCCATATGAACACATCTTACCTTCATCAACCCTAAATTTTGACTTTATAATCCTATTTATCCCTTCGAACTAGACACTTTTTCATTTTACTATCCTTTATTTTGAGTGATGGTTCGTAAGTTATTAATTTTTAAAATATTTTATGAGAATCGAATGTGTTTCTATGCAAAATACCTTTTTTGCACTGGATCTGCAGTTATAGCCCCAGTTCTCCCATTCCCTCAGACATTTTTTCTTTTTATGGCTTGTCCTTTCGATGCATGGATTGGCTATTATTACTTTTTGCATGTTAACGTGCCTTTTTGCATATTTTTGGTATTTTTCCATGTGAACACCCTTGTTTCTCTCCGAAATTGTGTTCTAATATGATAACCCTATTTGTCTTGTCAAATTAGACATTTTTTCTTTTTACTATCTTTCATTCTAACACATGGATTTTCTATTATTCATTTCCACTCATGTTTTTGAGTGTCTTTTTTACAAATTTTCCATGTGAACGCTTGTTTTTGACACTAGACATATTGCTCATGTTGTCCATCCATCTTGTTCCCTTCATTGTCATGCCCACTTTTCCTTCTTGCTACACATCTCGATGCTTGGATATTTTCAAATTAATTTTTTCGTGAATTTTTAGTTCTGTCACCCTTGTGTGTTCGTACAAACATTCGGTTTTGCCTGGAAACATGCATCATCGAGTCTAACGTGTCACAACCAACCGGCTTCTGCTTCTTCCCCTTTCATCCACTCCCAGTGATTAAGGTTTTTTCCATGCCCCACGCTCGTGTACAGGATGTGAGATTTCCTTTTTCTTTATTTATTTTTTATAAAAAGACTACCCTCCCCCACATGTCTACATTCTCTCTCTCTCTCTCTCTCTATATATATATATATATATATATATATATATATATATATATATATATCTCCCCCTTTCTTTCTTCTCTCCCCATCCTTCCTGCCTAGCCCGCCATCCCACCCTCTCCACCATTCATGTTTGGCCAGGCTCCCCACCCACCCTCACTTGCTACTCGGTTGCCCTCCCTCCCCTACCCCCCAGCCACACCCGTTGCCCTACCCCCTACTCGCCCTACCCAGCCCGCTGCCCCATCCACCCTTGCCCGCCTCCCTTCTACCGTCACTACCCTTTTTTTGACCCTCCCCTCCTCTTCTTCATCCTTCACCCCTCCATCATCTCCCCCCTTCTCCATCCACTGTTTCCACCTTCCACTCCATCATCTCTCCTGCCCCCCACACCAACCATAAGGGCTTGTAGTCTACTGACCTTCTAGGGTTTGGATAATTTGGGGAGATGTGACCCTTCTCTCAATATCTCTAGTATTCCACTTCTGATCTCTATCCACCACTAGACTATCTTCCTCTGTAACTTTGGGTAGGGAACCTTCTTAGGCCAAAATTAGGACCAAACTCTCTAGGCTTTGGGGCAATGTCTTGGGTTGTCATCTTGGATTTGAGCAAATTGAACCTTGCTTCCTCCTCTTTGTTCCTTGTTTCATGTATCTCCTTCATAGAGTCGATATCCTTTGTGTGGTTCTTTCTTAGGCAATATGAATAGAAGATTCCATGAATAGTTGGTTTTCAAGTACACTTAGTGGTTAAATGTCTCACCTGATGGCACTTTTTGCACCATTTATTTGATCACATCACATCTCTTCCACCTTTGATAGTATTGGATATGCTGGTAGTATTCACTTTCAGTGTCTACAATTGTTATGTAATCACATCCATCAGCTCTTTGTTGATGCTTACAATTGAATTGGACAAGTAATACTTTAAATTTTGTCATTGTGGAGTACTAGTAATAGGGTTTTGGGAAGTCTCTATAATCACTATGGGTTGTCCAAAAGGTCCTCTATTTGAATTCTGATTCAGAGCTCTTGTTGAGACTATTGGTGTACCGATTCCAATTGGTAGGGTTCCATTGTTATTATTGAGTTGCAATTGGGAAAGTTGTTTGAGGCCACTATTGTTGTGGTTGAATCATCATTTGAGGCCCTTTTGTCTACAGCCTGTGGATTCAATGCACTGTATTGTAGCATTGTTTACATTTAAGGGTAGGGGTAGGAAACAATCCCTCAAAATGCATTTGGTGGGTATACCATTCCTGGCATGGAAGGATTTAAGACTCCTCTTCCTAAGGTCATCGATAGCCTTGCTTCAACTTCATCATACAGTCTTGCACCTTCCACTATAGCTTGCAAGTTGACTAGTCTTCTCAGCTCCACAAACTTACGAACTTTTGGTCATAGGCATCTAAGAAAAACTCCCTTCTGTTGGATGCCTTCATCCAAGTTATGGTTAGTCCATCTCCTTAGTATGGATTCCATTCTAGATACATATGCTTCCATCCTTTCTCCAGAGGACTAACTTAAGTTCATGAATTTCTCTCTCAACTACTCCTCAAAACCTTCATGCCTAAATTTGGTAAGAAAGCCAAACTTCAAGTTGTCCTATGTGCCAAAATTTTATGTTGCTTGTCTTTCATACCACTAATCATGTGCCTTTGAAAGTGGTAAAGAATATCGCTAATCAATGCTATAGGGTTCTAGCATTGTTGGATACACACACTACCATGAACTCAACTATATGAAGATCAAGGTCTTCATTGTATTGTCCCTTAAAGATTGGCAATGGGACTACATTTGATGGCATATCATTAACATTTCCATGACAAATCTAGCTTGGAAGGAGACATTGGTTCACCATTGGGACTTTTGTAAAGAGGGCTGCAAGGGCATCAAAGGAGGCTTTTGCTGCTAGCTTGTTCTCGGCTTTGATATTTGCCTTTTCTCTTCTCACATACCTTTGGATTTTTTCTAATTCTTGCCTCTTGATTGCATCGTTCATCAGGGAGTTGGCTCCACTCAATTTTTATGTACTCAACAGAAGGGAATTAGAGGGTTTTAGTATTTAGAGGACTCTCTTGCTAATATTAATTCTAATTTCTTATTTTCAGTGTCTCTAAATTCAGTTTTCATTCAACTACGGAGGGGAATATATTTTCTATTTTGCTCTTCAGTTTTGTAGAAAGCAATTGGCTATAGTGATATAACTTTCTGTAGCTTCACAAGACAATGGAATCGGTTTGTCTCACATAGATCCCACATCAAGATAGTGACATGCTTTGGCCATTAAGGAATGCACTTCTTATAGGAAATGGCTTTGGCAATGAAGATATCCAATTCTTCAATAGTAGTAGGAATTCTGTAGTCTTCCATTGCTTTTTTCCTCTTCAATAGTAACATTGCTTCCATTTTCAACATCTATTAGTGCTTATTGATGGAAATTTCCCTAGTTGTGTACCAAAAATATGGAGTCCCAAGAGGAACACCAAGAAAACGAGGAAACTACTACAAGAAAATCTATCTTGTCACACCAACAAGCATGTTCTTCATACTTAACTAAACCATAGATAACAAGGGTAAGAAAACAATAATAAAAGAGCTTCAAACTTTAGTTAAGCGTCATTGCAAAAGAAAAACAACACCAAGAGCCACAAATCTTCACATATAATTATTTAATGAATCTTCCTCAGCAAATCTTCAACATAATTTTTATATTATTCATAAAACCACTAAAGGATCAAAAGAACACAAAGGAATGATTAACATTGAATGGAATTTATCACATAGTATTCATATTTTATTATCTTCATAGTCTTTCTCTCAATTTCTCATATAGTTTCACTCATAGATACATTGTTTTTCATAAAAAATTGGCTATCTCTCCCACATATACTCTCTTGCAATAGTATATTAGAATAACCAAGAATAACACTCAATAATCTTCTCTTGGTCATGTATACTCCTCACAAAAGATATGTTTGATATGAAAAGTCACCAAAGACACTACAATGATATTTGGTAGCTCACTACTGTCCCGCGCACTTCAAATATTCATCAACTACTTCTTATGCTTCTTCAAGATATTAAGAGCTTCCATTCATCTCTTTTCAATATTACAAGGCATTCCCAAGCTAAACCTTCATCCAATAGAATACTCACAAAAGCATACAGAACAAAACAGAAGATTCACAGAAGCTTTATAGAACACTTCACAGAAGGTCAACAAAAGGTATAAAACCCATATAGCTCAAACCAAAACCAACTCCAACCATCAAAAACCATCTAACAAACTCTTAATCATTCATCTACAATCATAACCTTTCGATTAGAAAGAAAACATATCAAAACAAAACCCAATCAAACCTAATGGAACTAAATAGACACAATATAGAACCAATCTGAACATTATATCTCAATCAAAAACCATCATGAGCTTCTTAATCATAATCAAACTATTTCAGAACACCTTCAATACATCCAAATCAATTAATAAACCCTTAGAATCAACCATTCAACCAATAAAAATAACAAAAATTAACTTAGAAAACAAGTCAATTCAGCCCTCAATAGTGTCGCATACCACGATCTCTTGAAGAGGATCTACCACATCCCCTTCCTAAACTCAAAAATATGAAGGGTTGTGTCTTTTGGAAAAAGGTAGGTTGGAGTGCACTGTTGATTATGTACATCTTTCTCTCCTTTCTTCTGAGATTCCAACATTCTCCCTTGATGGTGCCAATCTTTCTCTCTCCTCCCTCCTCTGTCTTTTCTGCAAAAATTCCTATTTTCCCTTTGCTCTTTCTTTTGTGCATAGTGGTTGAAGCTATGGATGAAGATGATAAAGATGACAAATATGTTCATTATCAAGAGAGAGATTTATGGTTTCTTTTCAATTTTGAAATTAATGGCAGAGCCATACACATAGATTTTGTGTGCTTTGTCCCTAGTTTTCTATTCATTTTTTACCATGGGAGGGTTGCCTTCATTTTTTGTTCGCAGCGCAGGAAGAAGCTCATCTCAACAATTATATACAGAGGTGTTTAGAAGAATCAAGAAGTGTTGTAGTTCAGGGATTTATTATCACAAAGATTTGAGTGAAATGGCCATGCCTACACCTACTGTCCATGTGCACTGCACTAACATGGACTAAGAAGAAACTAGAAAAGAAGTAAAAAGAAGAGAATTATGCTACGAAAGAGGGTCATTGTATCATTATCTTCCGGCATGGATATGCAAAGGATCACAACTTGCTACCTAGATGACAGTGTAAGTTGCATTCTTAGGCACTAGGTATAATGGTACACAAGAAGTGCAAGATTTAGAGATTCAAATTGGTCAATGCACTGAAAGAAGAAATAATTCTTGGACCTATTTAGCATATCTTTCAAATAATTCACCATGCATGTTGATCTCTTCAGTATGAGAGAGACCAGCTCATCAAAATCTGGAAATGACTTCCTTATATATATAAAAGTAACAAAAGATTTCCAAGCCTTTTTGTTATTAAGACCACTCAATGTGGATGATACCAAATCATCATCATCAGATATTCCATCAATCATTGCTAAAGCATCTACAATACTTCTCATCTTCAAAACATACTCATGTATTGATCTCTTGCTTAAGCTCAATCTTTTGTGCCTTTGTATTCATAGAAAACATATTTTCAAATGTGGTCCATGCTGCATGTAAACTTTCTACATTTCTGGTATGCCCCAACATAGTATTATCAATGATTGCAGATAGCCAATACATCACCTTTTTATCCTTTTCACTCCATTCTTTCCATGCCTTTAATTCATCTGTACTTGCACAATCACTCAACTTTGGATCCTTTTCTTCACCTGAAACAGACTTCTAAAGGCCTTTTCCAATAAAGAAGTTCATCACAAAAAACTTCCATGAGTTATTCTTGTCCAACATCTCAATGATGGGGTTTCCATTGTTCTCTACCATTATTACAAAATTAATACAAAAGAGCAAGCAAGTCTTCTGTAAACTTTCACAATAAGTGCATAGCAATACACCAAGCAACCTTTTTCACTGATTGCTTAATAGTACATCCGATCTGCATTTTGTCTCTATAGAATATATGGTGCTTTGCTTACATACCAAAGAGTGATGGAGGTCAAATTGTTTTCTTCCTTATTTATCTTCTTCTTTCACACAAAATACAATGTACACAAAGTATAGATAAGATACAACTTAAAGAAAAGTGACCTACTAAGTCAAATAGTTACTAAGTCAAACAATGCAATATTAACTATATGAATTGATTGGCACTATAACTATGCAAACTATAGGTAGGTGTAACATCCAAATATAATAAGTGATAAGTTAGTAGCCATGTGAGGATCATAATGACCACCAATGTGCTAAATGTAGACGTGCGGGCCCATCTAACTAGATGGTCCATCATCAATGTCTACACGTATTGATCTTGATATCTCAATAAAACAAACCTCTACTAAGAGTTGGATTTCATATAAATTCATACCACACACACTCACACACACACAGATTACAAGGCTAT
Source organism: Lygodium microphyllum (assembly GCF_053477565.2). Classification (NCBI taxonomy): domain Eukaryota; kingdom Viridiplantae; phylum Streptophyta; class Polypodiopsida; order Schizaeales; family Lygodiaceae; genus Lygodium; species Lygodium microphyllum. The sequence goes on from NC_141151.1 coordinate 11,005,780, forward strand.
TTCTTCCCTTCCTCAAAAAAGGAAACAAAGTGAGATGATATCAATTGATCTTCTCCTACACTTATCCCCACTTTAATATGTATCCAAGTAAAGATAAGACTAGTGGCCATCCCTAATATAGAGGAGATTGAGCTCACTCTTAGACTCATCCCCTCTCCTATATGAATCAAGGGAATATGGGAGAGCTTTGTAATTTTTCCAATTGGGAACTTGGGCCTTGTAGATTTAGGGGGTATCTCTCCCCCTTACATAACTCCCCCACCCCCTTCTCCCTCAATCTATGAATATGCTACGTGAGTGAGATACTTCATTCTCCATGATTGTCATGATGAGGATAGTGTATTATTTCCTTGTTATTCATAGGCTTACTCCCAAAATCCATTTATTTTGCTTGAATCCAAATAATGACATAAATTGGTCACCTTCACCAAACTTTATCCGTTTTCCCTTCCATCAAAGAGTTAGCACACAACATATGATACCTCCATTCTCACCTTTCTACCTATAAAAAGAAACCAGCTACTTGAAGGGGAGTGTGTAGACTTACATGATGTCCAGTAGTGGGAAAGTCAATGAGGATACCCCACTCCAAAAAAAAGTTAATAATGATATGGATGTAGATGAGTAGCCCCAACCCACTACTGTGGTGGAAGTGGCACCACCATCCAATCCATGGGAGTAACCAAATATGATTCTACTTTCTCTTTTTTGGATTGATTTTGTTATTATAGATGAAGAATTTTGAAATGATACAGAATTATTTCTCACAAACTTGCATCGCTGGTGTCCAACTACCAAACTTGGAACCAAGTGAATTGCAAGGGAGAGAACTGGGCCTTACATTAAGCAAAGTGCACTAAATGCATAGGAAAACTAGGCACATGTGGATGGACTATTCATATGTAATTGCTCGAGGATTTTCTTGTTAGATATTTGACTCAGTCACATAGGTAAAATGTTTAGCTTCAATATATTTATTGTTGAGTGTGGGATGTGCAACAACATAGAGGTTAAGTTTAACCATCCATTATAACTATCTCTTGCCTAGGAGACTTATGCACCACAATGTATAGAACAAAGGACCTTTTCAATAAATTGAAATAGATGCTTTTTAGTAAAAAAGTCAAGTTCAAATAATTGCACCATTATAAATCTTTTTCCATCGTGATTGGAGGGTTGTTGAGATAGTGCCTTAGGATATCATATCAAATAACTAAGAATAAAGATTGAATTTTGTGAAAAATTGTGTACAATAATAATAGCCATTTGATCCATAAGGAAGTGGATAGTCGGATGCCTTAACACTGCCTTCCTATGGGTGGTGGGCTTGATTAGTCAAGCATATGTATAGCTTTTTGACTAGACTGAATGTTTGAATTTGAATTAGGAGACTCTATAGGCATGCTTTAGGGCTCGAAGGGTCCCCCCAGGGGGAGGGGGTTAGTTATGAATATGAGTATCATGTGGGTTCAAAGTAAGAAAAATTTTAAATACTAATTTTATACTTTTTTAACATAGAAGGGTGTCATATAAAGGGATTATTTACAAATTGAATAGAAAAGGGTTGTGTTTTATTCATGAAAAATTCACATGCAAGGCTATTTATAAATAAGCCTTGAATGCACGTGAGAACATATATATAGTGAACCCCCAAGCTTTAGGGGAACTATAGAGACCACACTTGTAATCTACCACTAGCTTTCTACTTGGTTTCACAAGGATTGAAGAGTAGTCATATGGTTTTTGTGGATGTAATTTGCCCCTTCCTGCTTATTTAGGCTAAATGGCACTTGATAGTCTCATAATGCCTTCAAGATGAAAAAACTATTATTTATTAATAAAATAAAAACTATTGTGTCTCAAATTTTCTCTCTTTCTTTTAAACTTGAGTTAAGATAATCAATTTTTCCTTATGGCACATGTTAGTCATTTGTGCACATCTGCAATTGGGGGTAAAGGTGCATGTGCCTAGCTGCCCATGTATTAGTTACACTGACAGTGCCGGCATACTCACACACCTGTACACTATAGGTGGCAAGTGCCCATCACTATCACTTCATTCTTTATTCTTTCAAAGGCATTTGAATAAAGAGAAGGCCAATCACACCTTGTGACTATTGGAGTTCTCACATCTTGTGTTTCACTCTCTCTCTCTTACTCTTGCTCCTTCCATCATAGCTCTTGCTTTCACTCCATGCCTTCGCTTTAGGGCTCACTCCCTTCAACTGGTATCAGAGCCATTGCATAGGCGTTGAGGAGCTATTTCCCTTTCGATTACTTCAACTCGGGAAAAGCTTCAACAACTTGAAGGTTCCATGGTAGTTCAACACTCTTCTTCCCAAGGTATGAATCTTGCTCTTGCTTCTTTCCTAGTTGCTCCCTCCACTTCAAGCTTATTTTGAAGATTCAAGATAATTTCCTGAGCTTCAATAAGTTCTCATTAGCACTCCAGTACCATAAGTAGAAGTAGTAGGAGTGGCAAGAAATTTAGCGTAAAATTACGCTTGTTTGCAGCCCCTCATTCGTAATCAGTCTACCCCATCCCCCAACTCCTAGCACTCCTCCCTAGCACTTGGCAACCTTTGGCAACTTTCCCAACATTGGTCTTGTCATCTTACACATTATCTAAAGCTCCTAGGATCAGCCACATTGATTCATAGTTTGTGACAATTTGTTGTCATATAGTTTAGGACAACACTTCATTCATTGTTTGGAGGTCAATTATGCTTCTTGGGGGGATGTCAATTTGATGTCAGATCATTTGAGGATGTTATGCCAATGTATTGGAATGATATGGGACTAATTTGAGCACTCTTTTCCTCACATTTAGTTAGGTTTTTTATTTCTATAATAAGCAAGGCTGAATGCTATTTTATTGGTGAAAGCATATGCTCATTGCTCTTGGGTGCTTACTAATTATTCAGGTTAATGTATTCATGCTTATGGTTCATGTTACATGGTTGGTTATGCTCTCGTATTGCTTTTGAGCTAAGATTGGAGCTTTGAATCTTGAAAATTGTTGTGATTCATTGCTATGTATGGCTATTTGATGCTCTAGTAAGAGCTTTGCATGTTACTTGGGTCAAATGATCTCGAAAATATGCTACTTGGATCTTGGATGTATGGATGCCTTCCAATGATGTTTTGAGCTTTGTTTGCTTGTCTGGCATTCAACTTTTTTGTTCCAATCAAAGTCACTACTTAACACTTGGATGTTGCATTGAGCATTTGGTCACGTAGTTTGAGCTTGAGGGTCTTACAATGAGAGCGTGGGACTTGGTGACACGTATATGCTCTTATTATGATTCATGTACACAATTGATGTTTAGTGGATTGATCTGAAATTACTTTTGGGTTGGCATCTATCTTTGTCATGATGTTTTCAGTGAAGTATGCATCTTGGTTGGTTATGTATTGAGCTTCCATTACATTGCTAAGTCAGTTGTGTCTTTAGTTAGTCTCTTTTGTTACCTGTGAGACCTACTCTATGCATGATGGTTATGTCTATGGGATGTATCTCAGTTTAACACATTGATCCTTTGAGAGTTCTCGGTGCTAATAGCGTATTCACTCACTATTAGTTGCAGCTATTTCGTGCAGTTGCAGTTTGTCTTATATCAATGATTGCCCCTCTTTCACATTGCTTTCTTATTACTGATGTACTTCATCTTTAACATGTTGAATTGCAATTTACTACAATATTTATGTAAGAAGATACCTTCAATTTTTAGTTCTTTGCATTGAGTTTGTGGATAGTTCATTACTTGGTCAATACCCCTTGTTTTCAGCTTGATCTAGCAGTGGTTTTAGGATTGTATGCAATAATTGCAATATCCTTCTTTGATAGTTTGTGCACTTATTTGCCTTCATTAGAGCCAGTGGCTCGAGTGATAGTTCTATCTTTAATATGACAAGTTGGATGGCACCAATTATAGCTCTACTAGAAGCCCAAATTTGACAAGTTTTAGTGCAAAAAATACAGGTTGGGCCCTTTGAAACATAAGGGTGTCAAGCACAAACTTATTTATGTAGAGGATTGGGTTGAATTAGACTATGTAAGTCCACTATCATATTATCCCTCTCTAAGCAAGTGTTCTATATTGTTGTCTCTGATGGGCAGTTTGCATGGGAATCATGGAAAAAAATTCGTAATGTCTATGACAAGTAGAGCCCCATTGCTCAAATGTATTGACTAAAGCAACTCATGGACCTTCACATGAAGGATGTCACTTCTATGTCAACTCACTTTAATGAGTTTCATTCCATTATTAGTCATTTTTCTTTGCAAGGGATTGAATTCAAGATCACTCTTCTTCCCTTGTTCCTCTTAGTTACACTGCTTAAATCATGGGATACCTTTCCTATTGCTATGTAGGCTAACATACTTACTAACGGGTTACAATTGCAGGATATAGAGGGATTACTCTTGATTGAAGAGGTTAACAAAAATAATATTGATGCTTCATGCTTTGATAGTTAGAGGCAATAATGGTAGCGATGGTAATGATTGTTGTGGGAGATGTAAAAAAACATAGACCTAGAGCTAGATCAGCTATGGTGGATGCCAACCAAACACATGATACATTATCAGAATGAGGAATTGTAACTCAAGTGAATTAGGTTCCAAGATAGATTAACTTAGACTCATAAACACAATCTTGAGTGACTCAACCTAATAATACCATTACATTGAAATGAGTGTCAAGTACATGCTTATATAGCTTTTGGGTACCACTTTTCCTCTCTGTGCTTATGGGATTTTACACATCTTTTCCTAGAGCATACATCATTGTCTATTTTCTAGTACAAAGCCACATATGGGCAAGCATCATTTGCTATTCTCAACACCCCCCCTCAAATGATGAGTCTCTATCCTGGCTGGCTTTTGCCCCCTTGCATGTAAACATGGCCCGGGAAACTAGCTCTTTGGCAGCCTAGTCAAGTTAAGGCTTGAAACTTTACATCTTGGTAGGGTTTCTACAAAATCCACTTTGGGAAATAAGATCCACTAAGGGAGATCCATTATGGAAAATTCTTTGTTTGTTAGTAGTGGAAATTTCTTTATCTTCTTCTTGCTTCTTTGGCAACCTCTTGGTTTTCATGGCCTCGTCCCTTTTATTGATGAATGGTACTTTTCTTTTAGTCTTCTTGACATAGTCGTTTTGCTTCATGCTTTTATGGTTGCTTTCCTTGACAAGCTCTCTTTTGACATACATGTCATAGATTTTGGGATACATGATTTGTTAGATTTATTTGGCTTGGGCTCATGGCTCATCATTACATTCGTATTGATTTTTTGAGCGTGGTGCAAATAACTCATTTGAATGTGGGAAGGTCTTACCATGAGTATACTCGGGTAGTGTCTAATCCCTTTTTACAAGCGCTTTGACAGATATTGAGAAAGGCACACAATGCTAGTGTCTAAAGACACTTGACGGCAAAATGGTTAATCACTTGGATGTCAAGAATGAAATACAAAACATTGTGATGTAAACGAGATTTATAGCTTCAAGTGTGAAAGAGAAGGTGTGAATGGACTTTAAGGCTAGGGCTTTAACCTTAGTATTAGCCTAAAGGCGAGTAGAGAGAGAGAGAGAGAGAGAGAGAGAGAGAGAGAGAGAGAGAGAGAGAGAGAGAGAGGGAGAGGGAGAGAGAGAGAATGGCATTTGCTTCTATGACGGCCTCTTCAGTAGCTTCCATTCCGTCACTCTGATGGAGTTTTTGCGATACTGAATGCTGCGAGTGGGAAATATTTGACCGAGTTTTGCTGCCCCCTTGCATTGGTTTGCAGCTACAATGCCATGTGTTAACAGTAAATCTTGAGTGGCACTTCTCACATCATCCTTTCTCTCCAATTCTGTAGGGCCATCATAGCCTTGTCCTTCATGTTTTGTGCCCTGCAACACACCAAGCATTGATAGCTCCATCAATGTTGTCCCTTTATCTGCTTTGCCTCTAAAAGAGAATCTCTTCTTAAGAACAAGATCGCCCTGGGTGGATGCAACTTGCGCTCTAAGGCCAGCAATGGTACACTGAGACGTTCTCACCTCATAGACTGGCAAGAAGTGTGATTTGTTTGCGATGAGCTTCTTGAGCTTGGAGATCTTCACAAAAAGCATCTCGAGCTCAATCTTGATGGAAGCTTGGTTGCTGTCGAAGGGTGGGGAATGTGTTTTTTGTCGAACAGACAAGAGGGTCGTCTCCACAGATCTACAACCTTCGGAGAAAGCCTGAAGGAAAGATTATGTGGATTCAAGGGGGTTGGACTACGCCGCGGAACTGGCCCTGCATGTGGTGGCGGACTCTTTCATGTGAGCTTCCTACTTGACTGCAAGCCGACTAACCATAGCCATGTGTGTCTCTTTTGTCAAAAAATGAAGGCACTGGTGGAGATGAAGACAACGACGACAACAAACCGCCATTGTTTTCTTGCTTTGTTTTGGCACAGGTAAGGGTAAGTAGAGAAGGATGGGCTTAAATTATGGATATGGCAAAGGGCCTTAAGGTGGGTTCAACTCCTACTATCCATTTACGCTAGAGTACGACTCACTAGTGATGCTAGAACTAGCTCGCCATGGCTCTGATACCATGTAAAAAAACATGGATCTAGAGCTAGATCAACTATGGTGGATGCCAACCAAACACATGATACATTATTAGAATGAGGAATTGTAACTCAAGTGAATTAGGTTCCAAGATAGATTAACTTAGACTCATAAACACAATCTTTAGTGACTCAACCTAATAGTACCATTACATTGGAAATGAGTGTCAAGTACATGCCTATATAGCTTTTAGGTAGTACCACTTTTCCTCTCTGTGCTTATGGGATTTTAGACATCTTTTCCTAAAGCATACATCATTGTCTACTTTCTAGTACAAAGCCACTTATGGGCAAGCATTGTTTGCTATTCTCAATAGGAGAGACTCTCAATAGTATTGCTCTCAGTCACATAAAGAGTCTCACAGTAAGTCCTATGGCCATAAATCCTCATTAACTTATCATTGCCATGGAAAAGTAGGCATATTCAGCCATAGTGCCATAAAATGCATGAGGACAAGCACGAAGAAAAGGGCAAGGGTAAAGTACATGACAAAAATGATTATCATAACATTGTCCCTAGCAAGTCCAGTGTTAAGGTTAAAGAGGTTAATGTTGTGCAGACTAATTCTGATAATGACTTCATACTTATATATTCTATTCTTCATACTTCATAGCTGACTAATGCTTTATCAAGATATACTCAATGTTAACTAATAGATTTAGGGGCTTCCTTTCATGTGACCCCTCATAGAGAGTGGTTTCACTCCTATATCAGTTTGACTAGATCTGTCCATTTAGGTAATGACCTGGAATTGTTGGAGATAGTTGGTATTGGTAATGTCTAGCTACAATTTGGTTCAGGTTGCATGTTTACTCTTCATGATGTATGTCATGTACTAGCTCTCACGAAGAGCCTTATCTCTACTAGCACTTTGGATGATGCAAGCTATGCAGTTTCTTTTTATGATTCCTTATGGAACATTACTTGTGGGAATCTTGTCATTGCATGTGGTACTAAGTCCAATACTCTCTATCCCTTGCTTGTATTTGGGTCAGCTGACCATATTTTGGTAGTGGATGTAGCTCCAAATGTATCTCTTTGGCATTGTCGCCTTGGGCATATATCCTTGAAAGGAATGAAAATTCTTACTTGTTTGCAATATCTTTTGTCCCTTGACTATAAGTTCTTTGAGTCTTGTGATCATTGTTTATATGTAGACATGCATGTAATATGCATAAAAAGTCTAGTATGACATGCATGGGTGAGCCATTGGCTCTTGTTCATTCAGATGTATGTGGTTCCATGCTCTGCAAGTCGTTAGGTGGCGTGAAGTATTTCATTACTTTCATCGATGACTATACGCATAAGGTTTGGGTATTTCCCATAAAGCAAAATTCAAAAATATTGGCTACATTTCAACGTTGGCTTGCTTTACTTGAGAACCAATTTGGGTATAGGCTGAAATGCCTACGATCAAATGATGGGGGTGAGTATGTCTCTAAATCCTTTGATCATTTTTGTGACAAGATGAGTGTTAAGTGTCATATGACATCGCCCCGTACACCCCACCCTAGAATTATATGGCTGAGCGCATGAATAGGACAATTCAAGAAGAACGAGTTTGCAGTATGCTTAGCCAAGCAAGCTTACCACAACATTTTTGGACCGAGACAATTACTACTTCTATACACTTGATAAATTGGTCCCCACATAGTACTACTCTTGATGACTATCAGGTTACAAAGGAGGTATGGTCTAGAAAACCTCCCTCATATGCTCATTTGTGTGTCTTTAGTTGTGAGGATTTCTCCCATGTACCCAAGGACAAGCATAATAAGCTAGATCCTTAGTCTAAGAAATGCATCTTTCTTGGTTATGGAAATTTAGGTAAGATGGGCTATCGCATATAGGATCTGTGGGCTTGGAAGGTTATTTGTAGCCATGATATGATTTTCCATGAGGAAAAAATGTATAAGCAACATGAGCATGTTGTTGAGTTATTCAGGGTGTGATCTTTCAAGAGGAACCTCCAGGTATTATATAGCTAGCTAGATAAGATAGTCTGCAGATAGTAGTTATGCCCTAGTGGCCCAAGTTCCTAATGCTCCATAAGATGTACATGCCCCAAAGCCATCTTTGAGGTGGTCTACTAGAGATAGATGATATCATGCACGATTTGAGCCCTCTATGGATTATGTTATGGTGACAGATATTGGTGAGACTCTTACTTATGAGATGAGGCCATGCACAGAGGTGATAGTCACTCTTAGGAGAGGGATATACAGTTAGAGTATGGCTCACTACAAAAAAATTATACATGGGATTTGGTTCCTTTGCCTAGTGGCAAGAATACTTTGCCATGCAAGTAGGTGTACAAGTTGAAAAGTATCTCTGGATGCCCCAAGAGCTGAGATACAAGGCCACAATGGTTGCTAAGGGCTTTAAGTAGGAACATGGTGTGGACTTTGATGAAGTCTTTTTTGCTATTGTGAAGATGACTACCCTACGCTTGGTACCAGCTTTGGTTTCTCAGCTTGACTTGGATCTTCATCATATGAATGTCAAGACGGCTTTTCTTCATGGGGCTCACATGATGAGATTTACATGGAGTTAAGGGCTTTGCAAAACATGGCAGGGAACACAGTGTGTGCAAATTGAGGAAGATTCTTAATGGACTTAAGCAAACATCTAGGGAATGGTACCATAATTTTGATATGTTTATGCATTCACAGCGATATTCCTTTAGTGATATGGATCAGTGTTTATACAGAAGAAGGCCCATCATGGTAGCCTCATGATTTTGATCCTCTATGTGGATGATATGTTGATTGTTGGGAGTGTTCATGATGAGTTGGATACCTTGAAAGGTTCGCTCGAGAAGAGCTTTGAGATCCCTTATGCATCCACAATGGGCAGTTTGATGTATGCCATGATAGCCCCTCATCCTGATATAGCATTTGCAGTGGGAGTTGCAGTATGCTATATGGCTACATCTAGCAAATGAAATTGGGATGCCATCAATGGTATCATGAGGTACCTGAGGGCTATGTGCATTTGTTATGGTGCCTAGGATACATGAGTTGTGGGATACACTAACTTTGATTATACAGGATATGCAATATAGTAGGAAGTCCACCTTTGGCTATGTCTTCAACTCTGCTAGAGGTTCTATTTCTTGGATGTCCAAGATACAAAAATGCACGGAGGAAAAGTATGTTGTAGCCACCCAACATAAGGAGGCCCTCATGGTAGTAAACCTTGTCATTACTTAATGTGGTCCCTACACTACATTCAGATTCTATGAGTGCTATTCAATTGGCCAAGAATCCAATCTTCCATGCAAAGATGAAGCACATTGAGGTACATTACCACTTTATTTGAGAGGTCATTGAGAACAAGTCCATTGAGATTGTTGTCAAGATCTCAACTGACCAAAATCCTACATATTTGCTCACTAAAAGTCTCTTAGTGGAGCATTTTGTCTTCCTTAGGAAATTGATGGGCATTGGATGAGATGACATCTTTCCTTATCATGTTGTACTTATGTACATTTATACTTTATCACTTTTTTTAAAATCTCCTCACTAAGGACACATTCGCCTTTAAGTGGGAGATTGTTGGGGGTAAAGGCACATATGCCTAGCTTCCCATGGATTAGTTACACTGATAGTACCCACATACATGCACACCTGTACACTGCAAGTGGTTGGTACCCATCACTATCACTTGATTCTTTATTCTTTCAGCAACATTTGAATAAAGGGAAGGCTAATCACACATTGTGACCATTGGAGTTTCCACATCTTGTGTGTGTGTGTGTGTGTGTCTCTCTCTCTCTTGCTCTTGCTCCTTCCATTGTAGCTCTTGCTTTCGCTCTCTGCTTCCACTTCAAGGTTGACTCCCTTCACCTCATTTCCTTCTAATTACAATCTTAGTTATCCCTTTTATTCATCTAGGGTGTTACATTTAATTTGATGTCAAAGTCACATTGTAAATCCCTATAGTCCATTTTCCCCATTTTATATTTTCTTTATAATAGTTTCAAATAGGCTATCCTAATTCAAGTATAAATGCTTATGATTTGTTTGTAATATACAAATCAATGAAGAAAAAGATATATCACATAAGATAATCCAAATGGTAAAAAACATGATCGATTAGAAAGATGTGCCTTATTAGGAGAAGTCCATAATTGGAAAGCATGAACTATAGAAGCTGTATTCTAGCAAAGTTACTTGGAGGAGAAATGGTTTCACATCCATTACATGACATGTAATAAAATCCTTGAACCCACTTAATTAATATTATTTTAGAACCCCCAAAGCATTCTATTAGAGTATCTTAATAGCATTGGATTTAAAAAATCCATGAAAACCTTTAAAAATCAAAAAATCAAAAAATCAAAAACAAACTTCTTAAATCTCTATTTATCCTTTTGTAAGTGCACTAGACTCATCCAGACAAGAGTGCAGAGATATATCCATGTTGAGTATCGTGTTTGAAGATAGATATGTGTTTTAAGATAAGGAAATGATTGTTATATGTTAAGAGGCATGTTAATATTGGAATAGCTTTTGGTTGTGGGTGTAAGAACGAGAAGAGGAGAAGAGCACTAGTGGTAGATTGGCTACCTTTTTTTAAGATATGTGTTTTAAGATAAGAAAATGATTGTTGTATATTAAGAGGCATGTTAATATTGGAATAGCTTTTGGTTGTGGGTGTAAGAAAGATAAGAGGAGAAGAGCATTAGAGGTAGATTGGCTACCTTTTTTTTTGGGAATTTAGGAAGGCTTTCTATTTTGTGTCTTGTTAAAGATAGAGAGATAATTTAATTTCCCAATCAAGACACAAGCAGCTACAACCACAAGCATCCTATACACTTTTTATAACTGCCTCTATGGTGGAAGGGGTTAAAGATTTTTCAAGGAGGAAAAGAACACAGTCTAAGAGTGCACATTTTCTAGAGAAGTTCATATAGAGGGTGCTCAATATGTGCACATGATATCTTTGCGAAGAAGCCCCTGAGGAAGAAGTTGAATCAAGTAATGTTGAGGGTTTTAGAAGGAATGAAGAAGAAAAACTTGAATTGCCCTAAAGACAATCCAAAATGCTATATTGTGGAGTATTTGCATGGGTTTGTTTGGTTTCTACATGTGTTCTAGGAGATAAAGAGAAATAGTTGATCCAAGACATAGAAGATACGCAACATGCCATTGAAATAGACACTTAGGAGGTGCAAGAGGTCTCCCAACCATTAGATGTGGCAAGTGACAAGAGCAAAATGTTGAACAGGATGTTGACACTTTGAGAAGGAAGAACATAAAGGTGGTTTTGGTTGATGAGCAAGTAGCTAAGAAGGATGATAGTGATGTTCTATTGCTTAGCTATTATAATACAAAAACTTGAAGAAGATTTTGAATTTGTTGCTCCAAACTAGGATAAATACCTATCAATGGATTTGAATATCAAGAATATGAATACTACTTCACAATGCACATAATGGCCATGATTTACAAGGATGCATTTAATACAAGTTAAGCCTTCCTTTGAAGAAAATTTTAAATCAACATGGAAGAAATTGACTGTATCTCACTTGGGAAAATCAAATGAGAAATTGACTCTTAAGTCTTTGTAGATCAATCAATCAAGCATTCATATATGAAATAGGAGTATGAAAATCAGAAGGTTTATTTTAAATTCTGTTCATTTGTACAGCATTTAGATTTTCATAAAAGTTTATCTATAACTCACTTAAGTATGTTGCTATTTTTTAGCTTGTTGTATATAAGGATGAGTTTATTGCTCATGCACTTGGCAAATGGAAGGGAAGTTTGGGCAAATAATTTGCCTCGGGATGTTATATAAAAAAACTCGCCTTTTAAAGCCTATTGCTTTTCATCACAAGTTCTTAAGAAACAATGCAAAGTTTTCTCTTTTTGTGTGAAGACCCCATCAAGTTATCTTGGAGGTATTCTAATATATGGGATGAAAATAAGATAATGTTGTCGAAGAAGTAGAAAGCTCTACGAGTTTTTTTTAATCAAGGCCCTAGTTTCCATGTACGACACAGTAAATTCCATTTAGCATATGCATCATTTGGCTTAATGTCTGGGATTAGGGATTTAAATTTTTCTTGCAGAGTATGGAACAAGGCATCTACTTAGATCTAGATCAAACCCAATAATTGAGTAATAATCTTTAGAAAAACTAAAGAAACAAATGAAAACAACTGCAAGATGAAGTGGGGACATTTTCAAATAGGCCACAAAAGAGGCGTGAGCCTGACTATTATGTTGCTACTTTACTAAAAAACAATGTTTTTCAAAAAAACAAAATAACTTTAAATATATAAGGATCTTTATAAAAATTGATAAGTGATTCAATGTGTCAAGATTTCTACAAAAATTGACAAGTATTTCATTGTATATGGGCTTTGAAGGAATTTGTTGCATTGCTTTGTTAATTTTAGATAGCCTTAGCACTTCGATCTTCTTTAGTATAATTGTTCTAAATTGTTAGCATTCTCTACTTCTTCGCCATGTCTTGAGTAGCTGAAATAATGAGTATGATCTTGATAATGGGTTTTCTCCATTTGTTGAGTTGACCACATTGATAGACTACCATATTCCTTGGCAAACCAAGGAGTGTGATTCTATATAATGTGCTGTCAAATGATAAAAAAGGATAGATTAGTAACATACTTACAAATAAATAAATAAACTTAACCAAACTTTATGAAAACAAAGTACTATGTAGTGAATGATATGTTGATATATCCATGCACTAACCATTGACTTTTTGAACTTGTCTAGTGTTATTTCAAAGTCTTGATAGTCATGCATATTTCATAGTTGTGTATATCCTAGGAGGTTGTTATAATTATCTCTAATAATGCTAACTAAGGATATTATATCCTTGGATGGAGGTGTAGATTTATGCAACGAATTTTTTGGATATAATTTTTCATCCATCCATAGATCAATATTCTTGTTTTCTTGTGATCTACACATTTCTTTAGATGTAGAAAACATGAGACAAGGTTTATTTTTCTTACATAATAGCTTGTACTTGTAATCAATGTCAACATGGAGGTGATATGCTTCTATCCTATCATCTCTTTGATTACCATTTCTACATCATCATCTCCATTTATGATGTTGATTTTATCACATCCATCTCTATTTATCATGTTAATTTGGCCCCATCCATCATTGTTTATGAAGTTGCGTCAAAGAAATGAGAATAGGTCAACTGAAAATGTTTTAAAATGTAATATGGTGAGCAAAACTTAAGCCTTCATGTAGTTTTTTTTTTTCTTTTCTTTTAATAAAAAGACACTATAGCATTAATACCAACAATTAGTCTAGATATGAGCCATCAAATTTCGAGCAGTATAGACAATCTAGTCCAAGTACTAACCTTTAAACTTTTAAATAGGACTAATTGATAACTTAAAAGATATGGGTAATTTGTATTTTGAAAAAGGAGAATTTTAAGAAAAATCAAATTTTATGTCATATGCAATTATTTTTGAATTACCTATCTCTATGATGAGGTGGAATTTAATACAAGGCCTAAATTTGAGTTCAAATTTCCCCTAATGGCTTGGAGGAATGTCCTCCCACATATCAAGTTTGGTGTCCAAGATAGTTCATTCATGCAATCATGCATTTTTGGGGAGGGTGGATCCCACGAGATAAGCTTAAGTTATTGGCTTCTCACACTAAAGGAGTTGTAATCTTTAAGGAGATTTGGAAGTTGATAAAATAGGCTCTTATTTGAGACTACTAGAGAGGAAGTAAAGTGGTGTAAAGTTATAACTAATGTTTGGTGGTTATAGAGTCTTTAATGTCTCAAGGATAACTCAGAGAAAGAGAATCTAATTAGACTCTCTCTTTATAGTGTATCTTAATATCACTTTTTAGATAGTAATTCTTTGGTCTTTTAGTTTTAAAAGCTTTGAGAAGCCTTTTCTAATTTTAGCCACCATACATTTTCCTCTTGTATGTTATAGCCTTGAATTCTTTAGGCATCTTGTAGCCCTATTTCTACTTTTTCTCCAAGCTCTTGGCTATTGTATTAGCTTGCCTATCAATCTAGTTGTAAGTCCTTAGGGCAAAAAATATCACAAATGACACTTTTGTTAATCCTTTGATTAAGAAAAGAGCCAAAGAGAGTTTGCCACGTGTAAGAAGAATATGGTATTGTTGCCTCCTCCACTTTGAAGATAGTAGAGACCATTTCATAGTTCTCTTCTCTTTTTTATCTAAAATATCTAAAGTTTGATATGTCTTGGTAGTCCCAATGTTCCAATTCAGTGACAAAAGCTGTCAAAAGATATGACAAAGATTGGACTTGAAGTCAATACTCCAAAATTTTGAAAATTGACAAGTCCTTTTAAGCCGAAATATCTAAATTCTAATATGTTTTGGTAGTTCCAATAGTCCTATTCACACTGATGACAAAAGTTATCAAACGATATGACAAAGATAGGGTGTGAAATAAATATTTGATATTTTGAAAATATATAGATTTGATTACATGACTTTTTTTGCATCCATTTATTTAAGCTCTCTCAATTCTCCTTCTTGACTTTCTCTTTGATTTTCTTTCTCTACACAATATGTGCACTTTTTTTTCCCATAGCATTTACAATACATCCTTCTTATTCCATTAACTCTCACATTGTCTACAATCAAAGTAGAAGTGAAACTTGGAATACCAAAAATGTTATCGTAAATGATTAGATTATCATACTACAATATTGGAAGGGCCCCCAAAAGGCGAAAACAACAAAATAAGAGGATGTAAAATATCATTTGGATGTATCTTCAACATGTTCATATGGCTAGGGATATATAATTGCCTCCAACTAAATGTATTTCTCTGCAAATATGCAGTAAGTTTTGATACAAGTAATGCATGTACTTTTTGTTCTATCAATGTAAGTAATAAAAATGGATTTCTTTTGCAAAGATATTTCCATTAACAAGTTTTGAGCAGCAATATATGTAGAGATTGAGTGGTATTTTCCAAGACATTAGAAGATATTAGAGACACATTGAAGTTCTTGACAAGACAATATAAGTGCCTCAATCTTCTTCTTGTAGATCTTTTCCTCTGTTTCAAATTTTTCTTTAACTTTCTCATCATGTTTCGTGATACAACATGAAAGAGCTATGCTTAAACCCATATTTTTTCATTTTCATAATCTTCTCAAGTTCTCTTCAACTATAATTTAAAATCTTTACTTTTGTAAATATTTTTCAATTTTAGGATAATGGGGGTATTGGATTCAACTATGTGATAATGTTATAATCTTTATTTCTAATGCGATCTTATACTTATTAAAAAGTTTAAAATTTTAAAATTTTAAATATTTATAAAATAAATAATTTATAAAAAATCAACTCATTTATACAATCACCTTAATCATATTGTATCGAAAAGTGATATTTTTTGTTATTTCTAATTCTTATTTTTAGCTTTAAAATATATTAAAAATTATAAATGTGTTAAATTTAAGAAAAAAATAAAATTTTCTCAAAGATCAAGATATTTATTAACTTTTTTTAATGACAAGTGTAAGGTCTCATTAAAAGTAAAGATTATAGCATTATCACATAGTTGAATCAAGTAGTGACCATTATTACAAAGCTAAAAAAAACTTTAAAAAGTCAAAGATTTTATTATAGTTGAAGAGAACTCGAGAAAATCATGGAAAAGAAAAAGATATTATGCAAATAGGGATTTCAACCATGGTTAAAACCCCCTATTTGCATCATATCAAATATTTATTATTCTTCATGGTTTTTAAAAAATATTGTTGGTTAATATGGTTTGTTACAAAGATTATTAACTAGTTTGGAGTGTCACTTAAATAAAAAGACCATTATAGGTAGTTTGGAGTATCTTAAGTATAATAAATATAAGCACTAAAAAAATACACAATAAGTATCAAATACTTACATATTTTTGGGATAATATATTTTCTTACTATTTCTTTACTAATTATCATATGTGTTCACTAAATTATTTTAAGAGATTCTACATTTTTAAGGTGTTATTGATTATAGTGTATCTTTGCTAAATAAGATATTCTATCCTTTTGAGCTATACAAAATAATTGAATAGATGTTGAATAATTATATATATTATCATGGATTCATTATATTATTGTAAGAATCTGACTACTAATGACTCATTCATTCAACTCCCTTGACTTATTAAAAGTTCACATTATTGTATGCAAGACTAATAATGATTTATTTATCTAACTCCATTGACTTATCAAATATTCATGTTATTTCATGTAGAAAACTTTGTATAACATTCTACAATACTCTTTAAATAAATTTAAAAAAACAATTAAGATCATGAATGCTATAGAGTAAGGAGATCTATAATCACAATGATTATTTTGATAGATTTTTTTTTTTGGTGGAATGTGAGATATGTTACATTTAGAAATATATATAAGGATGAGGCATCAATAGTGTAGTGATGCTTTCAATCCTAAAATTGGTCTGCATTAGAATTAGAGTTCTAAGAGGAAGAAATAGAGTCAAATCCTTTCTATTTTGTCGTATAGATCAAGGTGAGAGATCTTAAGAGTTTACTATGGATAAGATAACAAAGGCAACATCATTCCATGACATCAAGCCACCATTTAGGTATTGAAATAATCTGATAGTTCTACTAAGAATCACAATTGAGAATATTGAAATCTGATAGTGCTATTAAGAATCACATTTGAGAATATGATGAGAAAATAACTCCCAAGAGCTTATATCAAGTAAAAAGTTATTTTTCATATTCTCTAAAGCATCCTAAATACATAAGATCCTCCTCAGGTAAGTTACTCATGAATATATGTGTGCATCACATGGGTTCAAAGTAAGGTATTTTTAAAATGCCATTTTTATACATTTTTTACATACAAAAGGGTGTACATAACGGGATTATTTGCATATTAAATAGAAAATGGTTATATTTTATTGAAAAAATTTCACAAATAAGGATATTTATAAATAGGCCTTGAATGCACGTGATGTAGAGGATATATATGTAGTAACTTCCGCGAGAGATCCTCTTAGTCTTGAAGTGGATATGATGCACAATGTCACCAATGCACTTATTTGTTGCTAGGTAAAATCTTCATTAAAAACTAAGAAATAAAGAGAAGAGAAGAAAATGATGGTTCAAATGACTATAGGTAGTGGGAAAATGTGATAGAAAAACATTTAACCATTAAAGAAGAAAAAATAATGGTCAAAAAGTGACCCTTGATATGAGTTAAGGTCCTTAAGTATTTAATGGCTGACCTCTTAAATGAATAATACATTCTCTCATTAATCATGTTTGAATGGCCAAATTTAGAGGGTTCATTCCTCTAAAACCTCAGCTACTTAGCAACTTAATCATTTTCTTATAAGTGTCTTTTTTGAAGTGTTTTGGCCCTAATGTGGTGGTGTGTCTTGATTAACAATGTCGAAAGGTTGGGACCTTGTGTCATCAATGTGAGATGATTGTGGGAGACATCAAGGTACATGAAGTTAAGAGGGAGCAAAAGCCAAGAGAGAGATCACTACTAGAATTTCAAGGCTAGGTGGCTTGCTAGGTTATTACAAAATAGGGTTGAATATGCTATTGGAGCACAATATGAACTTGAACAACTTGGACCCATGTGTAGAGATTGGGTGGGATCAAACCTATGAACTGGTTTAGAGAGGCACCAAACCACTTCAAGGGGGATATGCTCCCAAGGCACTATGATAGCTGGTAATGAATTGTTTGAAATTTGCAGTGTTATTATATAGGACAGCTCAACAATGGTGGCAAGGATGTCCATAGTGAGCTGATTGTACATTAAATTGAGAACGATGAGCTTCAATAGGCACTCTGTGGTCTCCAATAAGGTGCCAAAGAGTCATTTTGGGTAAGACGGGGTTGAGCTACCTCTCCACCATCAACAAGTCTAAGGTAACCTTGTGTAGTTAGCATTATTGTTGGCTCTTTGCTCCTCTTGCAATCTCAAGTAACTTTGTTTTACTATCTTCTTGTATCTCATCTTTCTTTATGGCACTTCAATTTTTTGGTTGGACATGATGCAAAAGACTTAATCCTACCTATACTCATCATTGGACCGATGCACTACTTTGAGGGAAGGTTGCATCAGGAATCACTTATACATCACAATAACAAACACTAGATGCTCCATGCCTAGATTCTTCTAGTGCTTTGCACTAGTGTTAGGCTGGTGCTCCACGCCATCTTGAGGTTAGTATCTTGCATTTGTCATCATAAGGGGTTCTAGGGATGAGATTAACCCAATGAACACACTCGATGCCTAAACTCTTTTTAGTGTGATGGATGTTCATACACACATACACTTATAAGGGGGGAGAGAGAGAGAGAGAGAGAGAGAGAGAGAGAGAGAGAGAGAGAGAGAGAGAGAGAGAGAGAGAGAGAGAGAGAGAGAGAGAGAGAGAGAGAGAGAGAGAGAGAGAGAGAGAGAGAGAGTGTGTGTGTGTGTGTGTGTGTGTGTGTGATTGTGAGATTTTTATATATGCTTCATATTGAGGAAGCTCGACACCAAGCCAATTCTTTGCATTGGGTATCAAATAGCTAGAGGATCAAGAAAGCTTATGTATGCAACCAAGCAGCCATTGGGCAGCACGCAGGCAATCAAAGCACAAATGGTGGGTATGCAAAAAGGCCATTATGGCCAAACATGTAGGTAGTGTTCAAAGAGTAGAGAGAGAGAAAGGGAAAGACTCCATATCCATGAGCCTTCAAGCTCTCAAGCTCATTCCTTCGTTTCCACACACTGAATTGAAAAGCACACACCCACAAGATAAAGTGACCTAGTTTAGACTAGACTGACTAACTCTAGTCAGTCTAGTCTGGCTAGAGTTAGTGTAGACTAGACTGACTAACTCTAGTCGGATTAGTAGTCACTGACTCACTACTAACCCGACTTATTTAATGTAGTCACATGTAGACAGCTGTACACACTAGCTGTCATAGATGTCTGTCATAGATGAAGACACACTGACGGTGAGCTTGATTTCTAACACTCCCCCTCAAGCTCAAAAACAAAACTCAAATCATCTGCATCACTCCAAGTAGCTGTCTAAAGTGAATGAACTTATCTTTACCAAGTGATTTGGTAAAGATGTCTGCTACCTGGTCTTCAGTCTTCACATGCTCCAAGTCAATCTGATCTGCTAAAACCATTTCCTTGATGAAATGGTAGTGAACCTCAATGTGTTTTGATCTTGCATGATAAACAGGATTGCTTGCTAACATAACACTGCTCAAATTGTCATAGTACAGCTTGACTTTGCTGTCCAAGTGTACTCCCAAGTCATTCAGTAACTTCTGTAACCACTTAGCTTCACAAGCCGCTAAGGCCGCACTACGATACTCTGCTTTCGTACTGGACAATGCAACTATAGGCTGTTTCTTACTCTGCCAACTGATCATGCTACTACCCAATCCAAATGCATAGCCACTAGTTGACCTCCTGTCATATGTGCAACCAGCCTAGGCAGCATCAGTGTACCCCATCAAGTCAAGGGTTTTTCCATATGTATAAAAAAGCCCATGATCTGTGGTACCCTTTACATATCTCAGAATTCTTCTGACTGCATCCAAGTGTGGTTTGCGAGGCTTC
This sequence comes from Lygodium microphyllum, assembly GCF_053477565.2. Classification (NCBI taxonomy): domain Eukaryota; kingdom Viridiplantae; phylum Streptophyta; class Polypodiopsida; order Schizaeales; family Lygodiaceae; genus Lygodium; species Lygodium microphyllum. Next base: position 11,026,003 of record NC_141151.1, read on the forward strand.
TGCATGAATTGACTGATCAGCCCCACAGCATAACTCAAGTCAGGTCTAGTGATCGTGAGATAAATCAAGCTGCCTGCCATCTGTCTGTACATAGTAACATTCTCAATCTCTGTCTCAACATCAATCTGCAGCTTGACATTCTGCTCCAAAGGCGTATCCATAGGCTTGCAATCAGCCATACCATATTTCTGTAATATGTCATGAGCGTACTGCTTCTGTAGCAGCCATATGCCTTGAGGTGTAGAGACAACCTCAATCCCCAAAAAGTATTTCAACTCTCCAAGGTCCTTGACCTTAAATTCAGTCCTGTAAACATGTATTTATTTCAGCAATCCCATTTTCATCATCTCCTGTAATGATTAAGTCATCAACATAGACAACTAGGAAAACATAGCCATTATCTGTCTTTTTCACAAACAGACTATGATCAGCATATCCCAATCGGAAACAGACTATGTCTTTTTCACAAACAGACTATGATCAGCATGCTCTGGGTGCCTGTTTCAACCCATATAATGCCTTTTTCAGCCGACATACATGTGCTGGAAATTCTGGATGTACATAGCCTTCAGGCTGTTCCATGTAAACCTCTTACTGTAATTCTCCATTGAGAAATGCATTCTTTACATCCATCTGCCATGGTTTCTAGCCTCTAGCTACTGCCAAAGCAATCACAGTTCTAACTGTAGCCATCTTTGCTACAGGGCTAAAAGTCTCCTCATAATCAAGACCATACTGCTGCGCATACCCTTTTGCAACCAGCCTGGCCTTATATCTTTCCAATGATCCATCTGATTTACATTTTACCTTATACACCCACTTGCATCCAATAGGTGTTTTGCCCTCAGGCAATTGTACCAAATCCCATGTACAATTTTTAGCCAAGCCTGAATATTCCTCATCCATAGTAGCACGCCAATTCTCATCTGAAACTGCCTCATCAAACTTACTTGGTTCTCTAAAACCTGTTACTTTTGTCATATAAGCATAATGACGGGCTGAATATCCAGTGTAAGTATACATGTCAACAGGTTGTCTGACCCTCTCTGATCTCCTGAGCTGTGGCTCACTGTGAGCTTGCCTCTCATGAGGCGGCACATAACGGCTCTGTCTAGCACCTGGCGTCATAACAGACGGAATCCCCAATTCACTATCTAAGTTGTCACTGCTAGATGAATCATAACCTGTAGTGAGTGGACCTGTTACATCTTCAAAAACCTTTTCTTTTCCCTTATCTGTTCTCCCCCTCACTGACATATCCGTGTCAGTGGATGCAGTAGTGCGACTCCGTAATCGTCCTGTCCAAGGACTCACTGTAGATGATACATCACCTGTCTGACCAGTCATGGAAGTACTCTCTGCAGGAGTATTTTCAGCATGACTCATACTAGGTGAGCCATCAGTAGGCACTGCAACAGGATTCCCATACCAAGATGCTAACTCATCAAATACCACATCTCTGCTTATGAGTGTCTCATGCGTAGAAGATACATAACACTTATAAGCTTTCCGTTCCTGTGCATATCCAAGAAACACACTTTTCACTGCCTTAGGATCCAATTTCTTCCTCTTCTCATCCGGTATATGCACATATGCAATGCTGCCAAATACCTTCAAGTGTGAAATATCAGGTTTATGACCATACAGCCGTTCATACGGAGTGACATCATGAATCCCTGCTGTAGGGGTTCGATTCAGCACATATACAACAGTCACCACTACTTCAGCCCAATAACCATTTGGCAGATATTTTTCATTCAACATAGCTCTAGCTGACTCCATCAAAACCCTGTTTTTCCTCTCTGCAACACTGTTTTGCTGCGGTGTATAACTGCATATGAGATGTCTTCTGATCCCATGTTTAGCAAGATACCTGTCAAAGTAGTTTGAGACATATTCACCTCCTCCATCTGATCTCAAACATGATATGTAACAGCCCAATTCATTTTCAGCATGTTTCTTGAAGTCTTTGAATGCATCAAACACATCATCCTTATGTTTCAAGATATAAAGCCAAGTGTACCTGCTGAAATCATCAATAAATGAGACATAATATCGTGCACTGCCAAAGGAAACATTATGTGAAGGACCCCAGACATCAGAGTGCACCAACTGTAAAGGCCTAGTGCTGTTTTTTACATGTCTCATGAAAGGAAACCGTGCATGCTTCCCAAACTGACATGCAGGGCATACATGACCAAAATCATTATACTTGAATTTAGGTAATCCAAGTACTACTTCTTTCTACTGCATAGATTTCAGCTTTTGTACATTGACATGTCCGATTCTCTTGTGCCAGATCTCTACATCTCTGATGGCACTCTCATCATGAGCAAACATAGCTACTTTAAGTTCAAGAATGGTCACTTCCAAAGTAAACATCCTGCCATCCCTTCTGCCCTTGGCAATTAGCTTGCAGCCATTTCCATACTCCTCAATGAAACATCCATCCTTGTTAAACCTCACTTGCAGATTCTGTTCTGCCATTTGACCCACAGACAACAAATTCTTTGTTATGGTCGGTACATGTAAGACATCATGCAGGCCTTTCTTCTTGCCATCAAGCATCATCAATGGAACAATCCCTTTATGCTTTATGTCATGTTGGGTATCATCCCCAGTACATACATGACCATGTGTACCTGCAACCATCTCATCAAACCACTCTCCATGCGGGGTCATGTGGTTTGACGCACCAGAGTCAATGTACCACTTGTCATCTCTGTTCTGCCTTGACGTAGTCTTGGACACATGCTACATGGCAAAGAGTCTATCAACCTGATCATCTTGACCACCACTAGAGGATGCATAATGCCCATGATGTTTCCCTTTTGTCTTCATGTCATTCTACTTTTTGTAACATTCCTTTGCTATATGCCCATACCGGCCACAATAATGGCAGTCCTTGTCCCTGTTGGACTGATCAGACAACTGCCATGAACCAGATCCATCACCTCTACCTCAGGGTGATCTCCCCCTGCCTCTAAACCCACCAGATCCACGCTGGCCTTGTGTATTTGCACCATGCCAATTACTCTGCTGCTGCTACTGCCCATAAGTATTACGAGTGTCACCACGACCTCGAAATGAACCACGGCCTCTAGATCCTCTGCCACGCTGGCTAGAGTACAACACAGTGTCTCTACTCTGAGATGCACTAGAACCTATATTCAAACCAAGTTTGACTTCCTCATGCAGCAACAAAGCAACTAGCTCTTCCCAGCTAGGGGGCTCTTCTCTGACAGAAATGGAAGTGTCAAAAGCTTTGTACTCTTTGCCTAAGCCATTCAAAGCAACAGCAATCATATCATCTTCTGATACACTTGAGCCAATAGTAGCAAGTTGATCAGCTATGGTCTTAATCTCCGTGGTATACATCTGGATGCTCTTGCCATTCCTAGACATGTTGTTGAACTGCTGTTTCAACTGGATCTTCATTGCATGTGTCATGGTTCCATAATTTTTCATCAGTATGCCCCAAGCATCCTTCGGAGTCTCACATCCAGTGATTTGAATTACCATAGCATCAGATATACATAAGGAAAACCAATGCACACCTTGCATGCTCTTTCATTCCATAGCCTGTAGGCTCTTTTCTGTTCATTTGTTGGATTGTGTGCAGGCAACTCAGGAGCAACTTCATCTCTTGTACATAAATCCCAATAACCTCTGCCAACCAGAAAGTTTTTCATTCTGAATTTCCATTAAAGTTCTTATTATCCAATTTCTCTCCAACTATCTGAGTGATATTGTCAGTCCCATGTGCATTAGCCATGATGCAATAGACTGTCTATCAAGTGCCTGACTCCCTGCAGTCCAATAAGTATGACTGACTAAGTTCAATCCGTAACAGTTTATGACAGTTTTCTGCACTAAATTGCAGAAAAAAAAACCAGGGTATTTCAGCCCACTATCAACCCAAAACAACACTCAAACAAGTGGTCTCAACTGTAGATATAACTGTCAATACATAAGCTATGTGTTTGCTTCAGCTTAAGCTTATGTAACCTCACTGCCAGGGTACATACATGCAGTCTGAAAACTGTAAACTGTGAGTAACCAGCAACAATTTCAAGTCCAAAACTGAGTGTGTCAACAAATTCAGTTTCAGGTTGTAGTCAACCAGAATTCAGCTTACCAAGCTCCAAGCAGCTCCAAAATGTCTTTTGACCATGTCATACATTTACTTTGTAGTGGCAAGTTCAATACATGAGCATCTGAGTAGGCATAGACAACCTGTCTTCATTGACCAATGGCATAAACCTCATGAGCTGTTTGTAATTAACCAAGACAGTGTAACTGCATTTATTTCAGCTTCAAAATTCAGTTTTCAATGATGCTCATTGCTTGCTTCAATTCTCCATGCATTCAGCATGTATAGGCCAGTTCACATAGATGATGGAACCCCCAAGATGACCTGTATTGCTTCAGTAATGCACAGTACTTGTCATTGACTGTGTATGACAGTTTTCAGCCTATCATTGATTTTCAAATCTGAGTATTCTGTCATTGACTGTGTATGACAATTTTCAGCCTGTCATTGATTTTCAGATCTAAGTATTCTGTCATTGACTGTGTATGACAGTTTTCAGCTTGTCATTGATTTTCAGATCTGAGTATTCTGAGCAAGAGATCTCATCTCCAAGACATTTGATCCAATGTATACATGCTTTGACACATTCTTGTGCTCCAAATATGCCTTCTGAGTGTAGTACAAGGCTCCTGTGTGTCAGTAATGACTGAATGCATGGTGTCCATTCATGTTTATAGCAGTTCAAAAATGATTACAGGTATGTGTCTGTCGCTCCAGCTCATAACAGAGCTCCCACACAAGCATTTACTCCTTGCACACTTCAAATACCTTCAATAGTGAGCATACATGCTCTATGAACCTTGCCCCACTGAAGATTGACAGGTTGCTGTCCACTCAGATCAGCAGGTGCAGATTTTCAGAGTAGGGGGCGCAGATTTTCAGGCATAGGTTGCTGTCCACTCAGATCAGCAGGCGCAGATTTTCAGATACAGGTTGCTATCCATTCAGATCGGCAGGCGCAGATTTTCAGATACAGATTGCTGATTTTCAGGAGGCAGTCCACGATTTTCAGAAGGCAGTCCACGCTGATTCCTTCCTTTGACTATGGCTTCATTTGCAAGTGTCCAGCTTCTTCCTCATTCCTTACTTCCATCTCCTTTGCACTGCAGGTTGTCATGCCCATTCTCCCACAGCCTCATGGATGAGGCTCTGATACCATGTTCAAAGAGTAGAGAGAGAGAAAGGGAAAGACTGCATATCCATGAGCCTTCAGGCTCTCAAGCTCATTCCTTCATTTCCACACACTGAACTGAAAAGCACACACACCACAAGATAAAGTGACCTAGTGTAGACTAGACTGACTAACTCTAGTCAGGTCACTGACTGACTACTAACCGGACTTATTTAATGTAGTCACATGTAGACAGCTGTACACACTAGCTGTCATAGATGAAGACACACTGATGGTGAGCTTGATTTCTAGCAGGTAGGTGGACATGCACATGGATGGAAATGCATACAAGTAGGTGAACACATGCATGGGCATTCTGTTTGCACATGCTCCCCTCAAAATGTTTTATTAGGAGTTTGAAGGCATGCCACATGGCACCCCACATTATTATGTCAACTCATGGGCCTAATCAATTAAGGAATATTATTTGAAATGCTTATGTTTTGAATCATGAAGTAAGTTTAAGGTACTAAAAGTAGATTCAAGCTTAGAATCTTCACACTAGCCAAGACAAGTTTGGAGACATTAATTCTCTTAGCCTATTGCATTTCTAATCTCCATTACATGTTTAATCTTGTGATATGGTTTTGAAGTTGTGAACTTCTCTTCCATTGTAAGAGAGCCAAAAATCTAAATAGGCATGTGCCTTTATTGAGAGAGCTAGCAAGATTGAGGCTGTCTCATTATGCCTCTAGGGAAGCTTGTTTATATCTTGCCTTTCAATCAAGATCAATAGCTTGTAGTGATGATGAGAAAAATTGGTGGATTTTGGAGTAGCTTCAACCTATAAAGAGTATTACAACTCCTTGAAGACTCCCATGATTGTAAGGGTTGACAAAAATTCATGTGAAATCTAGATCTTGTAGCTATAAAACAGCAATGCCAAACAATAATGCTCCAAAAATGGCAAGGACTAGTAAATTGAAGTTATGGCATTGATTTGTATAAAAATTTGAGCACTTGTGAAAGTGAACTGATATGGACTTGTGTATGGATGAGTGTGAGAGGCACAGGAAACTCAAAAAGATACCTTTTATACTTAGGGGAATTAGAGAAGCAAACCATGAACATGATATGAGTTGAGAAGAGGGCAAGATTGAGTTGTAATGTGTGAAAGAAATGTAGGAGAAGACAGAATAAAGTAGAGTAAAGAGCTTCGAAGGGGGTATTTGTTGTGGATGCTCAGGTTGGTGCTAGTGGATTATCTCTAGTTCCTTGTACTTAATTGAGTGATAGGAATTGAGGGTTAGGTGCAAACACATACACATACACATACAACTCCCTCCCTCCCTCCCTCTCTCTCTCTCTCTCTCTCTATATATATATATATATATATATATATATATATATATATATGTATGTATATATGTATGTATGTATGTATGTATGTATATATGTATGTATGTATGTATGTATATATGTATGTATGTATGTGTACAAAAAATGATTGATTCTCATATGCAAACTTGATCAATCAAGACAAATGGGAGAAGAGGAGGCAATGCTCAGAGCAAGGCAAATACACATTGGCCTCATTCATGTATCTAAATAGCAATAATATGAGGAACATTGGCATGAACGTCAGTTGAGCTTCACACATATGTGGTGAACTCTACCACATGGGCATCTAGTTGTGGAGAGAACTTTGGTTCCCAACACGTGGAGATTGAATATGTAAGCCAATGGCCCTACCCTACCCCCTCCTCCCTCCTCTCATGCATTCAAATTTATGTAGCAAAGTATGTCGGTTAACTCTGTTTTCCTACCCTCAAGTATGATCCCATCCCATTGTGTTTTTCATTCGTGTTGCTACATGCTAACAAATGCTTCTCAAAACCTGCTACCTTTTGGATAGACCCTACTCTCATGGGTTAGGCCTATTGAGGTTTTGACTAGTATTCCCCTGATGTATAGGGCATGAATTCTACACTCATTGGTTTTGTGCTAGCAAATCCTAGGACCATCAAGTAGTCAATCCACAAGGTGCTTCAAGATGAGCTCCAAGTAGAAACCAAGAAGTAGGAGACTCTGCTATTGTTGCAAATTCTAAAACACAAGGTACATGCCTAGTTTGTTTTTTTAATGAAACCCTTGCATCTTGCATTTGGCTTTGGCTAGAGTGTAGGACCTTGTGATCAACTATGCTTGACTTTCAAAAACCTTGGAAAAGTAATTTGTTGGTATTTATTCCATATCTCCCAAGTGAATACCTTGAGGATGAATAGATTGACCACTTCACCTAGTTGGAAGGGTATCTTTTGTGAAGGTGCCACCATTCTCATGATTGCTTGCCACAATTTGCTATTGAGGAGTGTATGCAAGCTATGGGGACCATGAAGGTGTTAATACCTTGAGGGCTCATTTTTCCTTAACCACAACCATCCTACCACCATTGGTAGGATTTTGTCAATCTATTAAGAAAAATCCCTAATAGGCCTTTGCCATGGTCCTTTTCCACCTATCAAAATAATTTTAAGCTAGTTTAGGAACAACTAGACCCCTATAGGCATTTCAATCCTATCTATGAGATACCTCCTAAAGAATTACTTCATCTTCCTATTTGAATCCAAGGAGATGATCATTAGCCTCCTCTCCTATAGGAAATGGATGCTACATAACTCCCCACTCACCCTCTTTAAATGGAACCTAGACTCCTTACCTCATGGACTAAAACCACCCATATCTTAGTCTAGTTCTAATTCCCAAACTAGCCAGACCCTTATTGCCAGTGCCTAGGCTCCATAGTAGCCCCTAGGTGAGGTACTTAGTTAGAGACCTCAATCTAATATTAACCCATGTTGGCATCCTCAAGTATTAGTTGAGATCGATACAAGGAAGAAGCTCAAGGAAGTTATTACCTTTAGAAACTCAAGAGGGCAAGTCATCCATATGTAGAATGTGATCTACAAGAATATCCCCAATGCATGTTTCAAATGCTTAAAATAGGGACATTTTATAAGACATTGCCCAGATTGGGGAAATTAGGAACAGAAGTCATAGCCTCCCAGAAAGCCCCCCTTGCTAGCCAAGTAGGGTCTATCATCCTATTAGACAACCATCCCATCCTCACTATCCTTAATCCAAGATTCTTTGACAATATCAGGTTCGGTTGGTTTCGTGGAGATTTGAATCTATTCCAATTTCAACATACCTAGAAAGGCATACCAGACATTTGGAGGAAGCACTTCCCCTCCCAAGGGAGCCTTGCCATGGCCAAGGCTTGGACTCAAGTGGTCAACAAGGAGTCTGAGGACTTCCTAAGGAACTCCAAAAAACCCTAACCAACATTAGACAACCATGGAGGGCTAAGGTATAGCAAGAGGTAACCAGACTAGAAGCTTGTATCACTATTGGGAGTCTCACTTTTAGGAATCCATACTATGCTCTAGGGTAGTGGCAGGAGAAGATAGAAGCTAAGAACCTCAAAATATTTTTTAAGGACTAGTGGTCAAACAAACTTGACAAACCACACGTAAGGAATATTTTCATCTGCTCTAAAACAAAAACAAGCCAGAGAGAGAACCCCCCTCCTTAAGAAGGAGGATGGATCACATGCTCAATCTCAGGAAGAAAACCTAATTGTAGTCCATGGCAACTTTTTTTTTTGTCAGCCTATTATAGCTACTCCCCATGTTATATAATCAAAAGCTAAAGTCTCCAACTGTCACAGAAATGTGGTAATTGCAGAGTTGGTAGTCCTCCTAGATTCTAACCTTCTCAAGTTTGAACTTGAACAAACAATCAAATCATTGGCCAAATTCGTGGGGCTCAATGGGCTCTCTAATGTGTCCTACCAATCCTTCAAGGAAGCCCTTATCCCTCGAATCCTAGAAGTAGGGAAAGAAGAGGTTCACTACAAAGCACTTCTTGCTTTCATTAAAGAGGGTACTGAAACTAATCAACAAGGAGGAAAAGGACATTCTCACTAATTGGAGATCGATCACATGTCTAAACACAGCCTACAAAATATTCACCTAAGCTTGTCATGACATCTTACTCAGCATGAGGACCAAATGGATTTGCAAGGAACAAGAATGGTTCATTAAAGGGAGGTGTATCCTATATGCTATTATAGATTTATTGGAGGGCCTTAACTATGAACAAAAATAGAATCACCATTATACATTCATGAAGATCAACTTTGACAAATCATACAACTGACTTGTGTGGGGTCTTATCCTATAGACCCTCTTGGATGTGGGCCTTGGTAAGCAATTTATTAATTTTATCTCAGTACTCTTTGGCAATGCCTCAACTAGGATATTTGTCAATGGAGACCTTATTACTTTACTCCCTCTCCACACATCCATAAGACAAGGATGCCCCCATGCTCCTCTTATATTTTCCATTGCAATAGATGGGTTGGGTTGACTCATCAAGAAACAAGTGAGACTAGGTATAATTAAGAGTATCAACCTCTTGATGTTGGGGGTAAAGGTGCATGTGCCTACACCACCACGTATTTCACACACCGTGATCACACACCTATACACTATAGGTAGAAGGTGCCTATCATTATTGCTTTATTATTTATTATTTTAGTGACTATTGAATAAGGGAAGGCTGGTCACACATTGTGACTATTGGAGTTCCCACATACGGTATCTTTCTCTCTCTTGCTCTCTGAAACAAAAGAGATTCAAACCCTCGACAACATGGTTCGTATTGCTCCATCTAGCATAGCTTATTGAGTGCTTATTGAGCTAAGAAATAGTCATTCTATCCATTTTAGTGGATACAGAACATACTATCGAAGTCGTGGATAGTTATGGCAGCTTAATAGCACTTTTGTATTTATTAGATTCATATTATCTATAACTAGAAATGCAAAGAATGAGAAGAGCTACATATCTAAGCACTCAAAAAGTTGATTGTGTATAGTTTTTAATTATTTGTTTCATACAAAACATAGTAATTTTGGTTTGGATAACAAACAATAAATTTCATAATGCATGTTTGTTACTTCAGGGATGTTATTTTGGTGCTCAAATGTTATGATTATGCTTTGGGATGCTGTTTGGAATTGTTTAGAGCTTGATTATTTCAGATTTACACAAAAGTTTATTGTTGTCATAATAATTGTACAACAAGCATACAACAATGAGCTTTGTGATTTGAATGCCTATTGTGCCTACATGGTATTTTAGGTATGCTACATGTCTATGGTGATGTCTAATAGTGATGTATGATGTTAGATATTGTTATGAAATACTTTTGTATATGGACTTGAGCTACATCTAATGTACTTGGGCTTTGGTTAGTTTCTTTTAGCTTCCATGCTTACTCACTTGCGAATATTGAAGCTTCATTGGACACTTATGCTCCAAGATGTGTTTGTGATACACTTAGGCTTCTTGGATGCTTTGATGTATATGCCTTGATCTTTGCTTGCTATCTTTATATTAAAGATTTTCTTCCAGTGTGGGAGACCATTGTACTTGGCAAAACTGTTTCTTTGAGGAAATGGGACTCTTGGTTCATGTATATGCTCAAAAAATGAATGCTATTGGACACAATCACCTCCACTTGAGGGCTCATTTGATTTCGTATGCTCTAGACATTGGCACTTATCTTTGCTAATAGTTTGCTAGTGATGTACATGCTTATGAGATGTATGGATTACTGACAATTTGAGTTTGTGACAATCTTTGGCAATGATGGTCTATGGCTAGTTACTACTAGTTGCATTCTTTGTATCCCAGTTGGCTATTTGGATATCCCTAACAATGAGAGATTTCTTTCTTGGCTATTTTCCCATAGTTAGATTGACATATACTATTGACTTTCATTTAGCATTGTTGTAATTACAATTTTCATCATTCTTTTAGAGAGGAGGCAAATTATACTTTGGCAATCTATTGCTTGTAGTTGGTGGATAGGTCTATATTTTGGTATTCCCTCTTGTTTTGCCCTTGTTTTTGGCTAAGTTTTTGGGCTGATTTGCAGACATTTACAATAGCCCATTCTCTTCGACTTTACATTAGTATACTATCATTACGATTGGTTCTTCTAATGATAATGTCATTTTTAATATTGAAAAGCTTGATTGGATAAATTCCAACTTTTAGAATATGTACTGATTTTAAAAAAGTAAGTTAGGCAATTGAAAAACAAGAGTCTAAATTCCAAAGGCATTGCTAAGGATATTTGGGATGAGTTGGATGAGCTATGTAAATCCACTGATATATTATCATTGTCAAAACGAGTTTATTTCAATGTTGTGGCACATAAGGATAATGCTTTGTAATTATGGAAAAAGATTTGCAATCTTTATGACAAGCAAAGTCCTGTTTCACAAATGTATTTGTTGAAATAGCTCATGGACCTTTGCATGAAGGAAGAGACTAGTGTGTCTACACGTTTGAATGAATTCCATTCTATTTTCAGCCAGTTGACTTCACATGGCATGAAGCTTCTTGAATCATGGGACACTGTTTGTATTACATGTGTACTAGTATACCTAAGGATGGTTTGAAACTCTAGGATGTTGAGGGTCCCTTACTCAAAGAGAAGATAAATAGGAAAAATGTGAATGTAGCCCATACTTCTCATGCATTGACTGTTAGGGGGAGACATGATGGTAAGAATAGTAATGACCATTATGGTAGAGAGTCACAAAGGTCTCAATCTTGGGACTTACATGTCATTATCGTGGGAAGCAAGATCATAGTAGGCCATAGTGCCATAAGATACGTGATGATAAGTCCAAGGACAAAGCAAGGATAAAGTGTAGGATAAGTCTAATGATTGTAGCATTGGTCCTAGTAAGTCCAGCTTGCGATGTGAGGAGATAAATACCTTGGAGCCTGAGTTTGATAATGATTACATCTTGGCAGCTTCTTCTTTTCATGCTAGTCAAGTTGGTTGATGCCTTATCCACTTTTTCTCAATATTACCTGCTTTATTAAAGGGATTTGTAATACTTCCACGCAATTAAATATTAGTTGGTTAGTTCAAAAGTTGATTAGTCAATTAATTAGTAAGGTTACTAACTAAAGACTAACAAAAGTAAAAACTAACTAGCATTAATAACTAACGGTTTTTATTTAATTAAAAATATAAAAAATTCTAGAGTCGTAATCTGACATTTTTCCCAGATTAACAAGGACTTTAGCCACCCTTCACAAAAGTTACAACGTGAACGAGGAGTTATGAGCCATATTAATCACTAAAGCTAATGTGTATAGTATGGATGGTTCAAAAATATTAGTTTTTTGGGAAAAACTAGCATATTTTAGATATTACTTATTGTAAATATCCTAGAAAGCTATGGAGATTTCTAGAACATGATGTCATGTAAAAAAAGCAAGTGGTTTTTTCAGCTTATTTTGGAGATTTAATACAAAAAAGAAGGTTTGGCGAAATCGCACGTGTCGCGATCACAATTTACAAGGAGTAAACAACACTTCAAATAGGGAGAATAAGAAGGAGTGATCTATAAGATTTCTAAGCAAGTGTCTTGGAGTTTTACCCCCCTTTTGGAGCCAACAAAACTATCAAATTTGTGATTTGAGCATCAAATTACTGACTTTTCCAAGATCCCCTCTATAAAGAGCTCTTCTTCTCAGTCACAACCCTTCTTTTCTTGTTTAACTATAAATATGATGCATGGGGAGTAGTTAGGAAAGCACAAGGAGACCCCGAGAGGCTGCAAGAGAGAGGTAGAGAGAGGGAGGTAGAAGGATACCCCTCCAAGAGATTGTAAGAATGAGCTTTGGAGAGAGAGAGAGAGAGAGAGAGAGAGAGAGAGAGAGAGAGAGAGAGAGAGAGAGAGAGAGAGAGAGAGAGAGAGAGAGAGATTACCCCAAGAGGCTGCGAAGGAGAGAGTTAGCTCAATTTCCCCTATCTCAGTCTTTGACTAAGCCATCTTCTCTTACACTCTCCCATCTCAATTCCATTCCTCCTTCTTTATCTCTCGAATCCACTTGTGGATGATGGCCCCCAAGCGAAAGATATCTCCAAACGCCGAAACTCCCACCACAACCAACACGACCACAAACCACAGGATTGTAACTACGGTGTTATAAAGCATAGGTCACCTTAGTCTAGAGTAGGCTAGGGTTAAGTATAAAAGGTGGAGATGTAATATGTGAGGAATCTTTTTTCCATTTTCAAGAAATACATGCTTTGAGGTTCCTTTCTCTCACCAACTAAGAGGGTGCATGCTCTTAGCCACCAAGATATGGGGTGCATACCATGTCCCACCTTGACATGAGGTGAGTATTCATGTTGCAACATTCATTTATGATTCTCAGCTTTCCATGGCAATATTACTTCATGCCTAGCTACCTTGGCTATGGCTTCCTTGCAAACATGGTGTATTTCTTGTATTTCTTTGCAAGTATGGTGTATTTCATAAATTTCAAGGTATTTAGCTTGCTGTGAGAACTAGCTATTTTACATTGGTATCAGAGCTGGTATCAGAGCATGGACTTTGATCCATGGGAAGAGTCATTTTCATGGAGAAATTAGTCATAGGGACAGGTAGTAGGTAACTGGAGTACCAAGATTTGGTCACAAGGTTTGGTACAGTTCAAACCGTAACTAGTTAGAATTTTTTGTAACAAGTCCGGGTTAATTTTGGAGGTTTCTTGAAGAAGATCTTGAGGAAGATGGTGGTTCTTGGCCAAAATAGTAGCTCTGCTCAATTTTGGTCCACAAATGAAGAAAGATGGACAAAATGAGGTTACATGACTTAGTGTGGGTTTAAACTTGAGTTATGGGATTATTCCCTTTTCTTTTCAAGATTTTCTCATGAATCCATGGCCAAGGATTGCTAGATTAATTTCCTTCCCATGCTCTCCACAATGCTAATGGACTTCTTATCCTTGTTCCTTACCTCTTCAACATCATGTAGAGTAGTGAATTTATGTAGTTAGTCTTCTTCTTTCCCTTTACAACTCGTGGACAGTAGCAATGTGAATTGCACCAATAGTATACTCTTGCCTATTTTGTCTCGAAGATGAGCTATGGAGCTCAAATCATCCATGAATAATGCTTTAAAGCACTTGACAAGTGGTCTTCTTCAAGCTTGGGCAAGATTTCTTCCTATTCTTGGACTCTTCTCTCTCCCATGAAACCCTAATATTGATAGTTTTGGACAGCAATAAAGAATCTCTGATTTCTTGAAGCAAATGAAGGGAGTATTGGTGGCAAATTACTCTTGGAGCTTGCTTATGCACGTGGCTTCAATTCATTGACAACATTGAAGCAACATTGAAGAATCTTTGGGCATATATTGGTCTATGGAAGCTTTGGACATCATGCATCTTCAATGTCACTGAAATTCTTGATTCTCTTTCCAATTTTTGGATTTTTCAATCTATATTGGAGTTGTTCATTATCATCTTTCAAGTTCTACATCAAATAGAAGAATATTATACCTTCATCAACCATTCTTGAAGCATGGGGCAACAATGGAGTTCATAGGAGAAAAGTATGAAGCTGAGAGTTTATTCCATCTTGAAGCATGTTTAAATTGGGACTTTCTTGTATCAAATTGAAGCTGAAGACAAGCTATCTTGTTGAGAGGTATCTACATCAACCACATTCTTCACACACAAGCATAAGAGGTACTTCTAGTCATCTTTAATCTCTCCTTTTGAATCCTATTGTTGAGCTGATCCAATTGATGGAAAAGGAATTAAAATGATCAAGAATTTCCAATCATTTTATCAAAATGCATCTCATGAATAATCCGTAGAGCTACTTTAGTGATTAATCACTGATTGATCACTTTCATTCACTAAAATAATCACTCTCAATGCTCTAATTTTCATCCATTTTGCCCTAACCCTGACATTGAATTGTTTGCCTCTTGTTTCAATGCCATGAATGAAAATTTTTGCCAATGGTAAGTGAAATAAGAATTGTAAAGCAGTGAGTCACTACTGTAGGTATTCCTTACCTATACCCATTTCATTTTCAACCCTATTCCATCCCAATTCTTGCATATCATGAAATGGAAAAATTTTGATTTAGCCATGCATATCATACTTTGATTGTTAGAATACTAGTTTTGCCATGGAAAAAGGTCGAAACCGGACGAGATAGCAAGACAATAGTGAGGTGACCCTCCCTTGCTATTTAAGACTCCATAAGGGTGCACAACCTGGCCCGGAAGGAACTTTACACACCTTCCAGAGTTTCAGAGCCAATTTAGGTGCCCGTCTTGCCATTTTATCCCTCACCACAAGTGGTGGACCATGGAAGACCACTTGGAAAAGAGTGGATGAAGATTTGAAGACTAGTGGTACAAACAGGGCAGTTTGTGACGTCCTTGAACAGATATACAGGTCTTTCCAACATGTACCTATCAGTTGCTGGTGTTTTTTGGATACCTACAGGTGCTCTATTGCCTATCACAAGTTTATTAGTTGTTTTGGGGGTCTATAAGTACTGTAAGACCCATTTCAGGGTGAAATAGGGCTTCTATAGGATGTTTAAAGGTTGTAGGAATTCACAGGACAGGTTTACAATTTCTATTACAAGAATTTCTGCCATGATCTGATTTGGGAGCTTGATAGCTTGATTTAAAGAGGGAACATCAAACTTTGATTTGAATAAAAAAATTCAGTAATCAAAATCTGGGAGCAAAATTTATTGCAATTTTTCTAAGAGGGGGTCTAGTGGGACTACACCTAGGCGGCAAGCTGACAAGGGTGCATGTTTGAGTTCATTTCACCCATCTACCCTATTGTAAGCTAAGATCTTACTAAATCTAGAGTATCCATGCTATATAAGCTTCCTTTGGATCAAGAAACCATTGGCATTGGTGCATTACTAAGTAAGATATTGAAAATTTTCTTCTCTACAGTCATTTTTTATAGCATCTATACATAATGGCCAAAAATAAAAGGAAAGATCAAGTCATAGAGACCATTCAAGAAGACATCAGGGAATATATCAATGATCAAAACAACGCTAATGAAGCACTCAATCATTACGAACAAGATGATGTTGTAAGTGTTGGTAATGCTCATAGTGCACGAGTGGATAATGATGGAAATCCCTTGTCTCACGAACCTTTTGAAGACTCTATGCTTTTAAGAGAGATGTGTATACTGAACATTGGGATACATGATCATTATGAGAAACTATCCAAATCCTTGGGAAAGGTTAAGAACACATCCAACAAAGTGGATGAAGGACTTTAGCAGCAGTTGGTCAAGTTTATGAAGAGTGGATTTGAAGATGTAGTAGCAGCTATCAAGGATTTGAAGACTCAAACCACATCTTTTACACCAAATGAACCCACTACTCATATTGAACATATTTCAGCCCAACCCTCCAATATGAAAGGAAAGGGGATTGATTAGCCTATAATGTCAACCTTTGAGAAATGAGAGCCATCAATATTGAGGAGCGCTCATTATTAGCCACCAATGTCATCAAAGCATCATTCTCATCCTCAATTCAATTCAAGACGTGACGCTACTTATGAAGAAGAGGAGGACATAAGAGAAGAAGAGAATGAAAAGTTTCATAGATGTGACCCCTTCTACAAATCTTTTCCCTCTTAATATACCATCAAGCAAAAAGAATCAGACTTTCATGATAAGAGTGGAAGATTTGATAAAAGAAGGTCATTTCATGATATTACCAACAAAGATAAGTCATTTCATGGTTAGCCCACTAATGGACAGAATCATTCTTTTGGATTGGGACAATCAAATCATGGTAGTAATAATTCTAGACCAAACTCTTTTGGAAGATATTCAATGAATAGAGATTCTTAGAGACAATCAATAGCATTCCAACAATTTCCAACCAACCTATAATGAAAGGGAGTGCAAAGAAAAGATTACCATTTCCAACTTCAAGGGGGATAATGCATCTCCAATGGAGTGGGAAGAATGGGTAAACAAATTAGAGACGTACCTCACACTTTTCCCTCGCCATGATGAAGCCAAGTTCTATTTTGTGGCACTCCATCTTGAAGGCTACGCACATACATGGTGGACATATATGCAAAGAGTTTGTCACAATTTTACTTCTTGGGAGGATTATAAGAAGGCAATGTTGGAAGTGTTTGTCTCTCCAATGGAGAAAAAAAGATTGCAAAGAAGATGCAAATGTCTTCAACAAAGGGACATGTCTGTTCATAATTACTCTAATATGTTCCTTAATCTTTCTATGTACATTGAAGGGGTTGATGATTTGGCCAAGTTAAACAAATACATATTTGGTCTAGATTCAGCCCTCTCTTCGGAAGTAGGTGCAATGCAGCCCAATACAATTCATGAAGCTATTTTATATGCTGAAAGATATGAGCAAAAATATAAAAGAGAATCAATGGGGGTTCCAGCCAAAAGTGCAAGGTATTCATTACCTAATCAGCCTTCAAGGGTTCGAGCACATTTCAGCTATAGCAAATGGATATTTATAGGCAAGAAGGCAAGGGAACTAGTACTTACAACAGTAATTACAGCAAGTTGTCTACATATCCAATGACCTATGTATCAAAATCAAGTGGAGCAAATGATTATAAACAAATGGTTGAAGCAAAACAAAGCTTTGCAAGGGCTGAAAATGCACAAAAGGGATCTCAAATCAACACTTATAGCAAGGTCCTTTCAAATGATCAAATAAGGGACATGAGGGCCAAAGGGTTATGCATCAAGTGTGGAGAAAAGTGGACACAAGACCATAGGCTGAAATGCAAATCCAAAAATAGCAAGCTTAACTTTGTCATCATGGATGAGCCACATAAAGATGAAAGTGAAGAGAGAAATGTATTTCATGTGGAAGCAAACCCTATGGTTGAAGAAATGCATGATGAGGATGAAGGAATAATGATGAATTTTATGATATTTTGGACAACTTTCCTTTTGATCTAGGTAGTTCTTTATGTGTAATTTCTCATGATGCATGGATCAGTTATAAGGAAGAAAACACCCTTAGACTTGAAGGGCTGATCAATGGAAGAATGATTCACCTTTTGATTGATACGAGCAGCACCCATAGCTTCATTAATACCAAATCTTTGCATGGTTTGAGATTGCTTCCTCAACAAATACAAGTGCCATTGAAGATCCAAGTGACTAATGGAGCTTATGAATCAAGTAATGAAGTATGCCTACACACTCTTATCACTCTATCTCCTTCATGTACTTTGGAAGCGGACTTGACCACTTTGGAAATGGGTACACACTCCTATCACTCTATCTCCTTCATGTACTTTGGAAGTGGACTTGATCACTTTGAAAATGGGTCCATAGATATTGTCATTGACTACGATTGGTTCAAAACCACTAGAAAATTTTCTTTGGACTTGCAAAACATGCTGATGGAGTTCCAATGGAATGGACAGCATATACTATTGAAAGGGCATTGGTCAAAAGCAAATGGAACTCATCTTTATGAAGAAGATGCACGGTCATGCATATTCACTCTTTTCCTTGTGAAAGTGGATGAAGATCAATCACCAAATAAGCCATCATCTTCTTCAAAGAAAAATGATCCAAGAATGGAAGAGCTATTAGAGGAATACAAAGAATTATTTCAACGACCATCATCTTTGCCTCCAAAGAGAGAGGTAGATCACCTTATTTACTTACTACCCAACACAAAACCCATCAAAACAACAAGCCTCCTTATCATTTGTCAAAGTTTGAAAGGGAAGAGGTGGAAAGGCAAGTTAAAGAGTTGCTACAAATGGGTTTAATTCAGCCAAGTCAACCTCCGTTTTCCTCTCATGTGCTCTTGGTTAAGAAGAAAGATGGATCTTTTCACATGTGCAGTGATTATAGGGAGCTTAACAAGTCCTCGGTGAAGAATAGATACCCAATTCCTCACATTGATGACCTCTTGGATGAGCTCAAAGATACAAAGTTCTTCACCAAGATTGATCTTCGTTTGGGCTATCATCAAATTTGAATGAAGGAAGGGGATGAGTATAAAATAGCCTTTAGGACGACTGAAAGAGAGTTATACCACTTCTTGGTCATGCCATTTGGGCTTTCAAATGCACCTACTATTTTTCAAGCACTCATAAATAAGATGTTGCAACCTTTCTTGTTCAAAACAGTCCTTGTACTCTTTGACAATATCCTCATTTATAGCAAATCCAAGGATGAGCATTTGATGCATGTACAAGACGTCAATGATATATTAAGAAGACACACACTCTTTGCCAAAATGTCAAAGTGCTCTTTCATGGAAGATGAAGTGGAATACTTGGGTCACATTGTGGGAGACTAAGGCATTCGTGTGGATCCTAAGAAGGTGAAATGTGTCAAAGAGTGACCTACTCTTACACGAATTCTACTTCCTTGAGGACTTTCCTTGGATTGTCTTCGTTCTATAGGAGGTTTATAAAAAATTATACTCATGTGGCAGCTCCTTTGACTGATAGGTTAAAGAAAGAAGATTTCTTTTGGGACTCCATAACCAATAAGAGCTTCAATGAGTTGAAATCTCTCTTAGTTTTAGCACCTATTCTTGTATGCCCAGATTTCTCTAAGGAATTCATTATATGTGTGGATGCTAGTGGACGAGGAGTTGGGGTAGATTTGTATCAAGACCATGGAGTTATAGCCTATGAAAGTTGCAAGATTGATGACAAGGAGCATCAACTACATGTCCATGAATAAGAGATGTTGGCAATTTTGCATGTTATCAAAAAGTGGCATCACTATATATATGGCAGCCATTTCAAGGTGAAGAGCAATCACCGTGTGCTGAAATATTTCATTTCCTAACTAAATTTGTCCCCTAAACAAAGGAGGTGGCTAGCTACTCTTCAAAGTTATGATTTTGAAATATCCTACATGGCTGGAAAGATAATGTTGTGGCAGATGCTTTATCACGTATGTGGGCATGTTCTATATCTTCAATTTTAATTGTACATAAGGATTGGATTCATGACATCCAAGAAGAATATTTGTTTGATGAGCAAGCATCAAAGATGATGAAGGAATTTCAACAAGGTAGAGGAGAAGAGTATCCCAATTTCAATTGGCACAATGGTATTTTATGGTATCATAGTAGAGTCTACTTGTGACACCACAATCCTCTTTCAAAGACCGTATTTTGCATGAGATGCATTCTTCACCGTTAGCGGGTCATCATGGGCTGTTCAAAACATTTGACAACATCCATAAGAGCTTCTACTAGAAGGGCATTTGGTGGGATGTCAAGGATGCAATATCTTCTGTGTCAACAAAATAAAGACTCATTTCTTCTACCTGTCGGCTTACTTCAACCATTCCCTATTCCTCATGTCAAGTGGACTGATATCTCTATGGATTTTATTATGGGATTGCCTACAACTAAGCATGGATGGAATAGCATTTATGTGGTAGTTGATCGATTGACTAAACCAGCCCATTTCATCCCAACTAAGGTCTAATTTACAGCAAAGCAAGTGGCTCAACAATTCATGGAATGTATTTTCAAGCTTCATGGTATGCCAATGAAGATTGTGTCTGATCGTGACACTAATTTTATGGGAAACTTTTGGAGGAGTTTTTTTCTCTTCAATGGGGACTCTTTTGACTCCTAGTACTACACATCACCCACAAATGGATGGGCAAACTGAAAGAGTTAACAAATGGCTAGAAGTTTATTTGAGGCACTTTTGCCATGAGACACAAAATGCATGGGATCAATGGCTCCATCTTGTGGATTTTTGTTACAACAATACTTACCATATGAGCATTGGAATGTCTCCTTTTGAGGCTTTATATGGCTACAAAGTACAAGTACCCTGAGCATTGTTTCATGAAGATGTAAATCCACAAGCCCATGAGGAGTTGGAAAAGATGGAGGCTCTTATGAAGCAATGCAATGACAATATTCGTAAAGCTCAAGAGACAATGAAGGTCTATACGGATGAGAAAAGACAACATGTGGAGTTTGAGGAAGATGAATGGGTATTTTTGAAGGTTCCCAAGTCACTTATACTTCTCTTAAAGGACACAACAAACTTGCTCATAGGTTTTATGGTCCTTACCGTATTGTCAAGCGAGTCAGGGATCTTTCTTATCAACTAGAATTACCTTCAAACACAAGAATCCATAATTTCTTTCATGTGTCTCAACTTAAAAAGTATGTGGGTCCTCAAATTCAAGTTCTTGAAGAACTATCTCCCTTGGATGATGATGGTTTGATCATCTATGAGCTTGAGAAGATTATTGGAAAGTGGGAGAAGGTTTTAAGAATACCTTTTCAAATGGAAGGTTTTGCCTATTGAAGAGTCTTCATGGCAACAAGCATCATATTTGGAACAATTTCCATGGCTTAAGCAAGAGGACGGTTCATAAACAGGGCCATAAACAACTTGTTGTATTAAATTTTTGTGAGAAAGTAAATTGTCTCATCAGCATTAAAATTCAATTTTGAAGGCATGGATGGATATTACATGTTTTCTTCTACATTTCTATATCTTGTGCATGGAAATCGACCACTTCTAGTTCCAGATATAGCCAATTTTGTACTATAGCCTATTTTGGACAGTTTATCCTTCTTCATCAACTTCTTTGATCTTCATCAACATGGAGATTTATTATAGCATGATTCTAAATTATTCAAGTCATCTTTGTAATTTGTTCCCAATTTAGCTTTGAGGAAAAAGCTCTTTTAGGCTGGGATGGCTTGTAATAAAGCATAAGTCATCTTAGTCTAGAGTAGGCTAGGGTTAAGTATAAAAGGTGGAGATGTAACATGTGAGGGATCTTTTTTCCATTTTCAAGCAATACATGCTTTGAGGCTCCTTCCTCCGACCAACTAAGAGGGTGCATGCTCTTAGACACCAAGATATGGGGTGCATACCATGTCCCACCTTGACATGAGGTGAGTATTCATGTTGCAGGATTCATCTATGATTCTCAGCTTTCCATGGCAATATTACTTCATGCCTAGCTACCTTGGCTATGGCTCCCTTGCAAACATGGTGTATTTCTTGTATTTCTTTGCAAGTATGGTGTATTTCATAAATTTCTAGTTATTTAGCTTGCTATGAGAACTAGCTATTTTACATATGAAAAAGGCATCTCTTATTAATTAGGTGTACCCCGTTGTATTAGGAAAAATAAATTGGGAAAAAATAACATTGACATTAATTATCGCAACTTAATTGATCATGTTTTGAGATAATGAGCATACTAGGAAAATTTTGTTCATCGCTTTGATCTTAGGCGATCAATTAAAAATTACACTTAGAAGCCGTTAAATTACACATAAATTGCATGAAAATTTCATGCTAATATATATATGAAAATTTTCAAGAATATGTATTAAAATATAATTAAGCCAGATAGATTTTATGCATTCGCATCCGTTTGCTTGGTTGAAATAATAGAAAATCCTATTATATCTCATAAAACATAGATTGAAATTGTGATAGAATACGTAGGGTTCCTAGGAAGTTGAAAGAATTTCAAACCCTAAAGAGTGGAAGGATTCTTCTCGAGGCCCATCTTGCTTGAAGCTGAAAGGAATTCAAAGTCCTTAACTATATGAATTATGCAACAAACCCAAGTTCAAATGAATACGTAGGGTTTTGTTGTAGGAAAGCCAATGTCCCAAATCTCGAACGATGATGGGGATAAAGTTGAGACTAGATGCTATCGCATCAAATTAGAATTTCCTTCAGCAAAGAGAGCAAAGAATTGTCTAGTACATATTGTGCACTTCTGCTTGTGTTTGTACTTAGGAATGCCTGTTTGGAAAATGAGTCATCTAATAAAGAAATTGATAAGAAGAAAATATTTCAAATTGGATTCAGGTTGAAATACCTGGGAAAGGCGTGTTGAGCACCCCCAACTAGCCGCCAACCCTATCCAAGGGGGTTTTTTTAATAACCACGTTAGGAATGTGGATCGAACCTGTTGTGAGAGATCTCTCCGTAGAAATGTCTATTGTCAGGGGACTCTGGGTTGTAAATCCTTTGCCTTCAGGTCCTACTTAGATGGTCTACGTGACTCGGGAAGGAATCTCGAGGCCCTGTTACTAGTGCAAGGGAGAAAACTTGAAGGAAAATAAGGTGCATCCTTACGGATTATGGGAATCATCCCATGGACTGGATTTGTATCTCAATTGAAATTTTAATATAAAGTTTACTTTCAAGGAACTTGCCTAATCTGTTTTCGTATCAGTGCATAAAATTACATAAAGGAACATGTGACTAACGGGTTAATTAAGGAAGTTGCTTGTATATGTTACCACTAATGTGCCCTTAGGTAAGTAGAAAACTAAAGCTATCAAGGGAAGTGGGTTGGTGGAACCCCCGAAGGTCTGGAAGGGTGGTCCTAGAGAACTGGGAGACTTTGCAACATTCAAATTGAACCACATCTTCCACCGTGCTTTCTCACTAATGGAGTGGTAGTCCTCATACTCATCATCAGAATCAACTCCCTCCTTACTCCTCATCATCCCTTAGAGTCCCGTCTCTAGCTTGTCCTTCGTTGGTGACTAAGGGTCAATTGTACAGTAAATTCAAATCGTGCACCTTAGTCCATTTCCACTTAGGCTCGTCTAGCAGATCTTTGAGGGGCTTGAGATTAGTAGTGGGGTTGATGGCCAATCTTCCTATTAGGTATTCTAGGATCTTGTGAAGTTCCATCTTGTTGCTAAGGATATAGAAAAATATAGGCTTTGGTTGGCTGCTTGGGCCCTGGCCATCATGCAATGTGGCATTGTGGGCTCCTTTGACATGCTCATAGTTTTTGCATCATGTTTACATGTCTCCTCTTCATCTGTTTATGGGAGTTCGATGGTCGCTAGGGCATGCATCCAATCTCGCTCATCCTCAGGGCAAGGGATATACTTGGTTAATGGCTTGTACAATTTCTTTACTGGCACATCACCCTTGAGCATGGTAGAGACGGCATCTAGGTCGACAAGGGTTGTCTTCCAAGTGTCCATCTTGACCCTTACTACTTCCTTTTGGTTTCCTAGGAAGATTAGATTGTTTCCCCAGTCTTCAATGACTCGAGCATTCCTCATCCATGGTTGGCCTAGCAGAATGTCATAATCCACTCCCTTCATGACGATGAAGTTCACAGAGAACTGGACACACGCAATCTTCACTGGGCCAATTCTTCAAAACTCCAAGTGGCATTACCTTTATTCCATTGGCTAGAGTGACAGTGAAATTAGCAGTTTTGAAAGTGGAGTTACCCCAATCCTGGAGCACATTGTGGCTCAACACACTCACTCCTGCACCAATATCTACAATTCCCTTCAGCGTTACGTCTCCTAGGGCTAGGATAGGCAAAACTACGTGCATCTCAGTGCCTTCCCAAAAGGCGTTAACATGTAGTGACTTCGGCACTGAGTGCAGCATCAAGCTGGGTATCTGCGTGGTTGCATCATGATCATGCAAGTCAACGGAAGCATGCTCCATCACTTCTTCTACCCAATGTTTCAACTCCCGCCATAGCATGGGGTGCTTCCTGAGTAGGTCTCCTAAACTTAGAGTCACTGGGGTAGTCATTAATGTGGCAAGGAGATTGCTGGTTGCTTGCCTCTCCCCTAAGTTCATGCTTCTTGACCATTGGTCTTGACTGACTAGTCAACCCATGGCACCTAAACTTGGCCTAGGTGGCACCACATGTGGCATGGGTGCATCGATGATAATGATCACAGCAAATTAGAAAATCATTAAAAACCCTTAATCTCATGAAAATTTACCTAAAAATGATTGAAAATGGTAGAATTAATGAGAAAATTTTCCAACAAAATTTCAAAAAATCATTTTTATATTTTTAGATTACTTATATAGGCTAACATGATCAAAATTAATTGAAAACAAAACCCTTTCTTTTTAATGTAAATTCTTTGCAAAATTCTTTTCCACTCTAAACATAACAAACGAAATTTGGGAAAATTTTGAAAATTTATTAAACTTTTTTGCTTCACTTTTAATCCATATTGTTGATCAACCACACAAAAAAAAGAAAAAATATTAGTTCATCATTTATATCCAAATTCATTACTATTGGCAAACCTTTTCAGCCAGTTGGATTTTGTTAATTGGATTACATTGTGGTTACATCATCTTCATTATTGATAGCACATTCAAACTGTGCTTGCATGCATATCCTTGTCACGTATTTCTTTTTCTATTTCTTTTACTTTTAGTTTTCCTAAAACCACTATTAATTACTAAAAAAAGAAAGTTTAATCCACACATGTTTTTACGCGCATCCGTGCTAAACACACATATTTCTAAATAAAAAATAAACTCGACGTTCACTTTGCACATGCTTGATGTACTATAAACACATCTAAGTTGATTTAAAAATGAACCCCCTGTCACAAGTGCACGCACTAAACAAAAAGTGCTAAACACACTTAATTTTTCATTAAGAAATTTTTATTTAGAGACCAAAGTCCAGATTCAAAGTTGGGGTTACAATAAGAAGCACCATTTCACACTTAATAAATTTTAATTAAAGGATAAGAAAGAACCATTGTTTTCTTTTAAAGGTTTATAACCCAATAAAATCTCACCCATTATTAATAACATTATTAAAATAAACCCTTCATTATATTTAATTCCCCTACACTGCATATTCTCTTTTTAATAAATGTGATTCGTGGGGATGGGTCACGATAGAGTCTTGTCTAGAGTCTATTGTCATTTAATGGTGGTTAATATTTCCAATGTCATGTCAACATGATTAGCTCCTTTGCAATTTTCCTTTTTGTCTTGGTTATTTGGACATATCAAGGATATGGTATGTCTTGTTATTTTTCTTTTATGGGGATCCAGGGTGTCTGATTGTATTGCATCCCATGAAGCTTTCAATCACATGTGTGTAGAGGTCATGTCGAATTTTTTTTCTAGGATGTGGATTGCTTGGGGTGGGTGGTCAATTAGTCAGTCACAAGTCTGTGTCTATTCCTTTAGATTGATGTCTTATTCCTATCCTGTTGTTTTGCAGGCATTCATTGTGATTGTCTGTGTTTGTGGTGTGTGTGGAATTCATCTGAATTGCGCCTTGTATTTCTCCTCTAGTTCAGTACGTTCCATTGGTGTCTCATGACTATTCTTTATTACTGGAGTTAGATCTTATTAGTAAAGTGGGCTTAGCCAAGTTCGTAGCACTCTCATTGCCACTTATCCCGGAGGATACAAATACTTGTGATTAGTTTCTAGCCTCTTATAGTAAGAGGTCTGGCCTTGTAAGAGGAACATTTATCCAACTAATGCCTAAAAGCTTGGGTCTTTACCCTTTCAAGGAGATACTTTCCCTACTGCTAGACAATTATTCTCAAATGAGAACATCCTTAAGTTTTTGCAGAAGTAGATACAAGATGTGTTGATCCCAAGAAGGTTCTTACTACTTCCGACATCAGTATCTCCATGATCTCTAATTTCGTCTCTAATCCTGTGTGGAAGCAACTATGTCAATTTCTTCAGGATAGGTTTGTATCTACCAAGACACCCTCTAATTACCTTTCAAAGGAGTTATTTATAGCTTCCAGAATGGTGTTGAAAGGCATAATTATTGATTGGATTTCCTACCTTTTGTCAAAGATGGATCAACACTTTGTTAGAGCCACAAGAGGTAATGTAACTAATGTTACATTTAGTTCCTACCTTTCTGTCTTCTTAGCATATGGCGCCCCTCCGAAGGAAATTCCTACGTTGATAGTTGATCCAACAGAAACTCCTCCTATTGAACACATTGATGTTGTAATTGAGAATCTTCATCCTATCCCTCATGTGGTAGTTTAGAGGAAACGCCTTAAACAAGTGGCTAAATTAGCCCCAGTTCCTCAAGTCTCCATTCATGTTCAATCTAGTAGTCAACTACCAGCTTTCCTCACAACGTCGAATCTTTTCAGAGCACATCGTGATGGTACTCTAGAGATTTCCACCCCTTATGTACAATGCTTGGTAGCTGGAGATGCAATTCCCTTATTATGTCAAGACGTCCAGAGTTCTATTGAGCTCTCAGTGATTGCCTGTATCGAACAGCTCTATTCCTCTTGCTATGACAAAGTTCAACAGACCAAAGAAGAGCTGACAAAGGCAACTGAGGAGCTAGCTTTTGCTCATGAACACTTTTATGATCTTTGTACTCAGATGGAGCAACAGACTAAGATCATTGATGCTCAGAAAATGGAAATTTCTAGTTTTCACACTCAGTTGGCTGACACTAAAACCCAAGTGGTTAATGTGACTAAGGAGAGAGATAGATTGTTGAAGGAATCTCAAGAGCTTCAAGCTTTGAGAGTTTCCTAGACATAGGAGCTTAAATTAGCATATACCATCCTAGAATAAAGTAGCATCCAAATTCAACAACTTAATGATCAGTTGGTTTAGTCACATTGTTCTTCATAGAGTCCTAATGTACATCCAGTTCCTTCTTTGCCTCTTGCACACTTGGCAATTCTCCAATGGCAAGTCACATTATTCCCTTTTTTCCAGGCTAAGGTGGAAAGGCTTCAAGCCAGGATGGACTTATTATAGTCTTCGTTTGAGCAATTCCAGGAGTATGTTCCTCCATATTACTCATTTTTTGTGCACAATCAGCTATAGAAATTGTCCTTCTATATTAAGCTCTCAATGATGGATCTACCTCTTCCAAAGGATGGATGGAGTGGAGCCTAGTATTCTGACTTATTGACTGAAGTAGTCATAATGGTCTTTGAAGACTTTGTAACTTCGGATACAATGCTGATATCTTATATGTATTTGAGAGGTGATCTGTTGATTCCAAACAATGAAGATCTAGCTTAATATATTGGGATGTGGTCTTACAAGTTGCCTTGCATGTCAAACATTTGGAGTTTCTGATAGATGAAATGTTCTAGTGTTATTCTTCTAAAGTGGCTACTTGCCTTGACACTTCATGGCATACAATGATTGATTCTGTGTTCCTGAATCAAAGACAAAATAAAGCCTCTATTCATGTGAAAAATATTAACCAACTGAGGGTGGATCTTTTAGCCTATCTTTCCCAACAACATCCATTTGATTCATCTTTCTTTGATACTTGCCATGGACGATCTGCTTTAGGTCCATCCGTTCCTAACTTCTCTTATTATCAACAGATGGCCCATCGATATGATGCTTATTTTTTCCTTTAAAAATCCAACTCAATAGTCATTTTGTTGAGATGACAAGCTCAACACATGTGGACATTAATGATGGACCGCCTGGTTAGATGGGTCCACACATCTACACTTAGCACGTTGGTGGTCATTATGACTCTCACATGGCCACTGACTCATTACTTATTATATTCAGGTTGTTACATCTATTTACAGCTGGCATAGTTATAGCGCCAATTGACTAGTGTAGTCAGTTATGCATTGTTTGACTTAGTAGGCCACTTTCCTTTATGTTGTATCTTATCTATACTTTGTGTATATTGTAAAGTGTGTGGAAGAAGAAGAAGAAACCAGCAAGAAAACGTTTTGGCCTCCATCTCTCTTCTTGTCTCTTGAGTGAGCTTCTCCTTATGCATTATGTGTGTGTTCGGCGCAGCATCTTGAGCAAGTCTCCCCACCACGCGATTCTTGACATGGTATTAGAGACGCGCCACTAAGAGAGGCCGATTTCGAAGGCTGAAGTAAAGGAGAATAAGAAAGGTTCGAGCAAGCAAGCAATGGGTAAGAAGCTCTCATATTCTTCCACTCTCTCTCTCTTGGATAGTGCCTGTGGAGGCACCGGAAGCAGGGCAGAGCAAAAATCTCAGATTGCAGTGAGATTTGATGTGCACGAAGAGCATTGTGTATTCTAAAGATAAGCCCATTAGGGCTTGTCCGCAGTTATTTTGGGCATCTAAGGCCGTTTCAGGCCCCGTTTTAGAGCCGCAAGGTTGCGGACAGCAGTTTCAGGGTACACTGTGACTTTGGCTGTATTGACCAAAAGTGGGTGCACAAGTTACAAATTTCATATCTGTAAGTTCAAAGGTGTTTACAATGAATAAACACAAGGTTTATCTGCAAACTAGTTGCAGATTGCATGTATTGTTGAGCAGACAATGAAAAAGGTTGTCTGGTGTATTGCTGTGCACTACAGGTCGAGGGTTGCAGAAGATTTGCTTGTTGTTTGGTATTAGTTTTGTGATAATGGCAAAGAACAGTGGAAACCTCATTATTGAGAAGCTTGACAAGAACAACTACCCTTCATGGAAGTTATGTGTCATGAACTTCCTTATTGGAAAAGGCCTCTACGAGTTTGTTTCAGGTGAAAAAAAGGAGCCGAAGGTGAGTGATCCTCCAACTGCAGAAGAGACAAAGGCACCGAAAGAATGGAATGCAAAAGACAAAAAGGTCATGTATTGGTTGTCTGCAGTAATTGACAATAATATGCTGGGACATATCAGAAATGCAGAGAATTCATATGTAGCTTGGACCATACTTGAAAGTATGTTTTCTGTAAATACAAAGGCACGAAAGATTCAACTCAAGCAAGAGTTGAATACATTGAAGAAAGGGAAGATGTCTATCAATGAGTATGCACTGAAGGTAAGGAGCATTGGATATGCCTTGGCAGCGATTGATGCAATGCCCGATGATGATGATTTGGTATCGTCTACCTTGGGTGGACTTAACAATGAAAAGGCTTGGAAGTCTTTTGTAACTTTCATATATGTCAGAAAGCCATTTTCAGATTTCGATGAGTTGGTCTCCCTTATGATCACTGAAGAGATCAACATGTAGAGTGAGACATCTGAAAGAAGTGGTGAACATGTCCAAGCTTTCTACTCCACTTCAGGAAGGGGACGTGGCAGGTTCTCTTCAAGAGGCCGTGGTACAGGACGTGGTAGTGACAACCAGCAAAACAGATTGAATAACCAATTTGGCGATATGCAGGTTTCAGGAGGTCGTGGTAACTTTAGAGGCAGGGGGAGCTTTAGAGGAAGAGGTGGATGACATAACAGAGGTTCTAGCAACTCTGGTATTGTGTGTCACTACTGTGGCAAAACAGGTCATATTGTAGCCCAATGTTATGCTAAGAAAGATGATATTCGCAGTGGTAAATTGCAGCAAGGAAACTATGCATCATCTTCACGACAGAATGAAGATAAAAATGAACGTCTGTTTGTTATGCAACATATGTTGAATGCTGTTACAGGAAAGGGAACACATGATGATGTTTGGTATGTTGATTCAAGTGCATCCAATCATATGACCAGCCATGCAGAATGGTTTGGAGAGATGCAAGATTTGCAAAATGCAGGTTATGTGCAGACAGGTGATGATTCATGCCACCCAATTTCACAAATTGGAAAAGTTCCCTTGTTCTTGCATGATGGTAAGACAAAGAGTCTTTCATATGTATTACATGTGCCATCTATTACAAAGAACTTGGTATCAGTCGGTCAAATGGTAGAGCAAGGGTTGCAAGTCAAATTTAATGCAAAGGGCTGCTTTGTAGAAGACTTCAATGACAAGTGCAGGTTGGTAGCAAAGGGAAGTAGAGTTGGGCATATGTTTACTCTAGATGCTGGAATTCCTACTATGAATGCTGCTATGTATGCTAAAGGAAAAGGTGTTGTTGTAGATATTGAAATTTGGCACAAACACATTGGACATGTAAATGTACAAAGGCTAAAATTAATGCAGTCCAAAGGGTTGGTTACAGGTTTGCCTACATTTAGAGTTGCAGAATTTCATAAGGTATGCGAAGCATGTCAGTTTGGTAAGCAGGCAAGACAACCCTTTTCACGTAACAGAGATGTAAGCAGAAATATCCTTGATGTTGTGCATACAGATATTTGGGGGCCTACACAAAATGTATATCTTGGAGGCAGTTCATACTTTGTCACATTCATTGATGATTGTTCTAGAAAGCTGTGGGTATATTTTATGAAGGAAAAGAGTGAAGTGTTTGAGCACTTTAGAACTTTCAAGGCTGCAATTGAAAGAGAAACATGCTTGAAAGTAAAGTGCTTGAGGTCAGATGGAGGGGGAGAGTACCTCTCGAATGAGTTCAGTGATTTTCTAAGGTCTCATGGGATAAAGAGACAGTTCACATGCTAGTATACCCCATAGCAAATTGGGGTTGCATAAAGGAAAAACAGGAATATTACAGAAGTTGCACACGCCCTTGACGGCTGAAAAGAATATGCCTAAGCATTTTTTGTCTGAGGCTATTCATATTGCTGTTTATATTATGAACAGAACTCCCACAGCTGCAGTTCA
This sequence comes from Lygodium microphyllum, assembly GCF_053477565.2. NCBI lineage: Eukaryota > Viridiplantae > Streptophyta > Polypodiopsida > Schizaeales > Lygodiaceae > Lygodium > Lygodium microphyllum. Next base: position 11,057,379 of record NC_141151.1, read on the forward strand.
TGGGATGACTCCTGAAGAATGCTTTACTGGCAAGAAGCCTGATGTATCACACTTGAAGGTATTTGGCTGTGTTGCATATGTTCATGTGCCAAATGAGCTACAAAAGAAGCTTGATCCAAAGGCATAAAAATGTGTCTTTATTGGATACTCTTTAGAGCAGAAAGGGTATTGCTGTTATAATCCTGTCACATGTAAGTTTAGAGTGAGCAGGGATGTCATCTTTGATGAAATGAGTAGTTGGTATGCATCTAGTGGTGATGCATTGGATGATGATGATGATCATGATGCTCATGTGCAGGCTGAAAAGCAAGAATCACGAACTCTTAGTGGACCAGAGACATCATCTGGTAGTCCATGGTCTAGGAGACTAAGGAGTAGCTCTACATCTTCAGGTGCATCTAGTAGTACTATAGGTAAAGACAAAGGAAAGAATAAAGTGTCAGATGGCATTGATGC